>NC_092867.1:1431124-1443459 GCF_032062135.1 Pyxicephalus adspersus | reverse complement strand
CAGCTCCTCCCCCACCTACCTACCTGATACACAAATCCCTCCACAGCTCCTCCCCCACCGACCTACCCGATACACAAATCCCTCCACAGCTCCTCCCCCACCTACCTACCTGATACACAAATCCCTCCACAGCTCCTCCCCCACCTACCTACCTGATACACAAATCCATCCACAGCTCTTGTCCCACTTACCTTTCTGATCTGATATAAAAATCCACCCCCCCCAAGCCGCTCTCTTCGCTCCTCCAATGACCTACTAATGACTTCCTCACTCATAACCCCATCACACGCACGGCTCCAAGACTTTTCTAGAGCTGTCCCCATTCTCTGGAATGGTCTTCCTCGTCCTATTGGCTTGCTCCTACTTTCTGCTCCTTTAAAAGAGCGCTCAAAACCCAACGCTTCAACCTCACCTACCCGTCTTCTTCTGTCTCTTAAACCCTCACTACTTCCCACCATTCCATATCTCCCCTCCTATTGTGTGATATTTCCCCCACCTCTTAGATTGTAAGCTCTTCAGGTCAGGGTCCTCTCCTCCTGTGTCACTGTCTGTATCTGTCTGTCATGTGCAACCCCTTTTTAATGTACAGCGCTGCGTAATATGTTGGCGCTATATAAATCCTGTTTAATAATTTTAACAATATTAATTTGAATGTAAATCTCAAGGTTTGATGTTATACAACGCCTTAAGTTAACATACATTCAAAACTTGCAAGATAAAGCTTGCAAAATTCACTTGTACATGTATGTACCTGGCAGTAAAAGGAATAGGATGACCAGACTGACAATGGTAATGCAGAAACAAGACTTCTCCCTACAATAATAATTGTGCCAAAACCTGTAGAGAGCAGCTTAAAAACAAGTAAAACTGAAGACGCTAAAATGGAAAAATAACAATTGTGAGCATCCTAAATAAGCCCCTGCCATGGCACCTGGTGCAGGGCAGGCTTGGTGTTTCCATAGTAACCAGCGGCTCACCTTGTTCAGCATATCCCTTTCTCTCACCAGCTCGTCCACTGCCTTCTTATCTAGCTCAGCTTGTTTTTTGGCAGATTCCAGCTCTGGAGAAATAAAGAAATTTTGCACAGATAAGTTCATACTTTATTATTACCCTCACACTCCACCTCTTCATAGAAAAGCAACACTGCATTCAATTTGTGCAAATAAATGCAAGAAGGTGTTTACCAAATTGTATAGAGCACAACGATTCTAGCGGAGTCACAGCTGCTTCCCCCACTGAATGGATTGTGTGTAGAGGAGCCATTTACCTGTCACATTCCAAATCACAGCCCTTGCTGCAAACCCAGCGGTCACTCTTCTGAGTTACACTGAACCAATGTGAAATCTTCTTAATGGAAAACAAATAGCAAAACCATAACAGAGCTTTTTTCCCATGGGGTAGTTAGTATGGCAGCCCAGAAATTAGCTTTAAGAAAATTACTCTCTACTCTGAAGCATTGAGAGGTCATTGAGTACAATACCCATCATGAAATGCCCGAACACTGCTGAAGTCCAAAATAAAAGCTGAGCCTCATCTATGTTATTAAACAATAATTGTAGCAAACTTGAAATCTGGTGGGGACCTGAACCCCCATAATGATCTGACGGATCACCTCTGACCGGAGGGAGCTGGATAGACCAATGGCAGACAATCTGAAATCCTGAAAAGTCAAATCCTCTGCAAAGTTTGGAGTATTCACCTTTATCCACCTACAGACCCCAGGCATATGAGGTTCCCCCCCGAAACATTTCATACAAATTATTAGGGTGTAAGTCCTGATCAGCTTTTGAGTTTTTCCATTGATTCTTTCTTGGCCCACTTTTAACCTCTCATGAAGGGGACAAAGATTGCTGAAATCCTTAATTCTCTTAGATCCTTCAGAAAACATCTTTAACTATTTTTAGTGTTTTTAAGAGAATGGCGCACCCCTCCTGATGGCATGAAGTATTCACATTACTTAACTGATAGAAAAGATTAGGAAGTGTCTTGTATACATTTGTCCTAAGCATCTACATACGGAGTTCTACTTGCTCAGATCCTCGAGGCAAGATATAGAAATGGAGAACCTTTACCTCTCTCAAGTCCGGCAATTTGGTTTTTGAGAGTCTCCCGCTGTTGCTCCACTTCTATCTTCTGTTCTTCCATTTGTCTGAATTTCCTTTGCATGGACTCTCTGGCTCTTGAAAGTTTAGAGATCTCCTGTCTCATCTGACTGACCTCTTCTTCCCTGGACTGGTCAATGATAACAAGATAAAGATGAGATATAAAATTGTGATCAGCAGATTTTAAACATTGGCATTTACCAATATCATGGTGACCCCGGCTACACTCACCAAGCGCCTTCTAGAAGAGTTCTCAGAGCAAATAATCCAGAAATCAGCCATTTTGGCTTCTGAGGTTTATTGGCATGTCTGCTCAACTCCTAACACTGTCCACATACATCTATTTTACAATATGGCATCGTAATAAATCCTGTTGCTTGTTTATTCTTTTGTCATGATAAGGACTTAAAGCATTACATTTCCACAAGTCAAAAAAACTGACAAGCAGCTGAATCAATGGGCCTGATTTATTAAAGCTCTCCAAGGCTGGAGAGAATACACTTTGACCAGTGAAGCTGGGTGATCTAGCAAACCTGGAATGGATCTTGTCCAGCATCATAAACATTTGCTAGCAAATAGTAAATGTTTTTAGGAAATCCATTCCAGGTTTTTTGGATTACCGAGCTTCACTGAAGAAAGTGTATTCTCTCCAGCCTTGGAGAGCTTTAGTAAATCAGGGCCAATGTCTAAGGGAGTACAGAAGTATAGTCAAACACTGCAAGGACGTGGAATATTTACCATATGACCAGCAGTTTGTGAATACCTGACCATGAGCCAAGGGAATTAATAAGGAGTTGATCCACTTAGTGGCTACAACGGCCTTCACTCTTGTTCGAAAGCTTTTTACAAAATGTTGGCGTGTGCCAATATGAATGTGCGCCCATTTCAGAGGTCAGGTACTGAGCTCAGATAAGAAGATCTGGTTCATAACCAATGTTCCAGCTCATCTCAAAGGTGTCCAGAAGGGTTTTGCTCAGGGCCCTGTGCTGGTCACTTGAATTCTTTCACATTAAACCAAGCCTTGAAGTTGGCATTGTGCCTTCTGCCACAGCCATGATGAAACACAAATGTGACTTTTCCAGATAGATTCCACAAGGTAGGAAGAGTACAGTTTCCAGAAATATTATTTACTTGTATTTATATAGTGCCGACGTATTATGCAGTCCTGTCACTAGCTGTCCCCCAAAGGGGCTGGCGGTCTCAAGGGCCCTACCATAGTTAAATGAAATTAACACAGTCTAAGGCCAATTCACCAACGGCATATTTTTAGAATGCGGGAAGAAATCAGAGTACCCGGAGGAAACAAACATGGGGAAAACCTACAAACTCCATGCAGATAGTGTCCTAGCCAAGATTTAGCCACTGATCCTGCTGTGTTTGTAACAAAACAGCAGCCTTTACCGGAAACATATAAACTGAATAATTTGCAGGGTTGTTCACTTACCTTTACCTATAGCAGTAGGTGTAATGGTCCAGTGTATACAAACATGTAATCATACAGGCTGCAAAGACACCATACAAACCTATTGAGAAACTTCTGCAAGTATGGTCCTACAGAATGCATTCACAGCTGTAAATGTCTTTTAATTGTCCCACATTCTGAGATTAAGACCAAAGTTTCTGAGCCAGCTTGCCATAGTATTTGGTTTCAATTAGTGTAAAAATACAACAATAAACACCTATTCCCCCCTAGTTGTATTTAACTTTATTGGCAGCAGAGGTTAGCACTCTGGGCTTTGCAGCACTGGGTCCCAGGTTCGAATCTGGGCCAGGACACTGGGCCCGTGTTTGCATGGGTTTCCGCTAGGAACTCTGGTTTCCTCCCACATTCCAAAAACATGCAGTTAGGTTAAATGGCTCCCCACATTTGACTGTGGTAGCCACATTAGGTTGTGAGCTCCTTTGAGGGACAACTAGTGACATGACTATGGACTAGTATGTCGGCACTATATAAATACTTTGTAATAATAACAATTTTTTTTCATTTACTATAAAAAGCTAATAGGAAACTCTACCAACCAGCTATAACATAAATCCTGAATACCCATTCTGCATGAGTTAGGTCTTTAACAACTGGTCTCTGATCACAAGATTGAAGGTATTTCGGTGATGCTGCAAAAAGTAGTACAATTTTTACCTTTAATTCTAGCTGCTTCTGCTGGTTCTCCTGGGTCAGCTGCTCATTGCTGATTCCATGCTGCTCATTCTCCTGCTGGAGTTTGCTGTTTCTCATCTGGAATTGCTCCAGTTCTTTGGTGACTCTCTCGTTCAGGATCTGGAGGAGAAATGTGATTAAAAATAGGCAGCAAAGTGGGTGAATCTGATTTATTCACTTATAGACTATATTATGTTTCTGCATGAAGACAGTATGGAACATTTGCCGATTGTTTTTCTCCCTGGCACAGTCACTTTGTTACTAAGATCCATTCCGGACTTGCGGCCCGGCCTGCAGCAGCATTTCCTCGCATTCTCAACCCCACTCCGAACCGCTTCCATTCAATTGAATGAGAGCAGATGAAACAATTTTGTGCATGCAGTTGGGTTGTGCCCTACAGTTGCTTTTCTGGGGGGGAACCGCACTGCAAACACAAAGCACACACCTTGAGCTGCAATGTGCAATGCACCTGTGAGCGGCTTCAGGTCCTTTTGCAGGAAGGGAGAGGCGATGTTCCTCCTGCAATAATCCCTCCTGCCTACCTGATTGCTCCGTGTTTTTGGCAAAAAAAAACCCCGGCTTCCCTGCACGTGCCGAGAATGGATGAACTCCTGTGAGTCTGCGCAGGAGTTACATCATCCTGGGTCAGCCAATCAAAATGGCTGAAGATCCCCTACAGGAAGAAAAGAAAGAAGAGTGCGGCTCCCGGCGAGGGAATGGCGACAGGTGAGCATAGGAAGGTTTTGTTCCACTTACACTTTTAGTTACAAAAATAGCTAAATATATTCAAAGCCTAAACCTAGGTTGTACAGACTTTTGTCCCCAACAACAAACATTTGTGATCATTTAAGCAAAAATCTAGTGCACAGACTTCCCCCAGAGTAATATAGTGATAGGGGTGGCTATAATTAGGTTGCCTAAATGATTGAGGGAGCTGGAAGGTGATATATTTCTCATTTAGTAAAGTGCTGTGACAGATCACAAAATGACCAACACAAATGAGAACTGTTGTTTTCTAATAGGGGGGTGCCCTGCACCACCTCTCTCCTCTGCTCTCCATAGAACAGTTCTGCCTGTACATTCTTTTTCCAGCGTCAACTATTGATTATCTGTACGAGCTGAACAGTTAATTTTTCAACAGAAAGGCCTGCTCCAGACTGCTGTAACCCCTTTCTAATTTTTGGGAATCAGTGGTCTCCTTGCAAAGGTTTAACACACTCCATGTTGAGTCACAACTAGAACACCCAATCAGCAGTGAGCATAAGCTTGGCCAATTTCACAATTCTAGCTTTGACTCAGCAGGTGGCCAGTTGGAACTCTGCAAAGAAGCCACTGCTTCCACACAGGGAGCAGGAGTCCTTCTCAGCAGCTGGCCGGAAATGGGAGCCTTTGTTGTGGCTGTGGCTGCTTTCTAAAGAAAACCAACTGCAAAATATTTTGTTTTGATGCAACTGAAATGTTAAAGTTAAAGTTAAAGCTGAGTTAGTTTCAATGTCATAAGTAAATGTACTTGTTCATGCCAGACATGATTTATTGAAACAAGCTGTACAGCCACAATGAAAGCCATAAACATAAATGGCACATGGCGCCCTTTGTAACACAGCAGCTCGCCAACAGCATGGCCTTCCCTGGATTTCGGATCATTTCTGTGGCGTCTTTCAGAAAATAAAGATTTGGAGCAGCTGGCAGCCGAATATTTAATGTACATTCGCCAAAGTGGAGCCGACATGTCACAGTAATCGTTGTAAACGAGCGTAAAGCCAGTAAACTGCTCCGCCAGCTGCATGTCCGAGCGCCATTCTGTTCGCAGTTTGCAGATATGGTTGTAATTAGTGATCTTTAGTGGCGTGCTTGTAATAATTAGTACGCTAATGGCTAACATTTGTTCTGTGACGTTTTATCACCGGAAAAGATCTTCGCCCAGCTTAAAGTGACTGAGAGAAATATAAGCGCAAAAAAACAAAATAGGAAATACTTCTCTCATCCATTAGCCGGGCATCTTTGGGTCTTCTGTGAAATTGGTATTTTCATCTCATGTTCCCCTGCAGGACTTGGTGGTTCTTACTGCCAACCTACAGGTCAGGGCAGGACACCGTGGTGACAATGAGGTTAGCAGGAGCATCTATTGAACTTTGTGGGGTAAAGCGTAGAACGTGTTGGATTCTCAGCAGACTTTGGAGGGGGAAGTGGTGAAATCTCGTTGAGGATGAACTAAACCCCTATGATCAGACAGGTCTTACTGCAAGGGAGACAGGGGATGTCCCTTCTGCAACAAAATACCCTTACCTGGTCAGAAACAACCAAAAGCAGGGTATACTGTGCTTAGGGGAACCCTTGAAACAACTTTCAGATTTTCAGGGAACCCCGGCTATAATTACTATATCCACAGATCACAGTACATTAGTGTGGTGGTCGGTGGGAAGAATTCCTCTTACATTGCGGGGGCAGCATGGTGGCTTAGTGGTTAGCATTCTGCCCTATCTAAAGTAATACTGAAACCCTTTCTTCTTATCATCAGGTACCTACAACACCTGATATTCCCAGGCAGTCCCCAGGTAATTAGTAACCATGCCCACTGGGGGCAGTATAGTTTGCCAAATGGCAAGCCTTTGCAGCGATGGGCCCCAGGCAAGGAGTTTGCAGGTTCTCCCCGTGTCTGCGTGGGTTTCACATCTGGGTACTCCAGTTTACTCCCACATTCCAAAAACATGCAGTTAGGTTATTTGGATTCTCCCTAAAATTGTCCTTAGACTGTGACAGTGACATATGACTATAGTAGGGGCATTAGACTGTGAGCTCCTTTGAGGGACAACTAGTCACATGACTATGAACTTTTTACAGCGCTGTGTAATATGTTGGCACTATATACATACTGTGTAATAATAATAGTTGCTGGCCAATGGGAAGAATGTCACCCTTACGGATAGCTATTGATGTCACCTAAACTGACCTGAGAGGTGCAAATTGCTCAAGGAACCCTCAGCCCCCCCTGGAGGAACCCTGGGGTCAGAGGTCAATATGTCACTGGCCACGTTATTTACCTTGGTTTCTTTGAGCTGCTGTTCCAGTTTCTGAAGTTCCTCTTTGTTTTTCTGTAATGTTTGCTGTAAGGATTTGATCTCTGACTGCTTACTGTCCAGATCGCTCTGCACATTTTTCAAGTCCTTCTCCAGCTTCTCCTTCTTTCGAGCTTCCCGAGCCGCCTCATTCTGACGCACCTGAATCTCCTGCTGATACTGGATATTGGAATATAACAAAAATCATTATCGTTACTCAACCACCAAATCTATGAAATCCCAACCTTGTCCTACAATGCTGATGGCTTCCATGATTGGCGCTTAGAATAAAATGATGGTGGCCGGTCTCACCTGGGAAATGCTCTGCTGCGCTTCCTCTCGAAGTTTCTCCGCCTCCTGCTGTTGATTGGACGCTTGCATTAGATTCTCACGCAGCTTTACTACTTCGGATAGTAATTGGTCTCTCTCTTTGGTCAGCTCTTCCTTGACGGTCAGTAATTCATTTAAACTATAAAATATTACAAGGATATGATACCATAAATCAAAATATCGGTACTGATGTGCAACTGTAATAAACCTTATATGGCTTGATTTATGAAAGCTCTCCTGGCTGGAGAGGATACACTTTCATCAGTAAACCCAGGTGATCCAGCAAACCTGGAATAGATCTGCTCCAGGATTGAAAATATTTGCTAAAAAATAGCAAATGACTTTTAAGAAATCCATCACAGATCACCCAGATTCACTGATAAAAGTGTATCCTCTCGAGCCTTGGAGAGATTTCATAAATCAGGTCCTATGAGTTTTCATATCACGCTAACAGAAGGGGGCTGATTAATCAAAGTTCTCCAAGGCTGGAGATGATAGACTATCACTGGAGATCCTGGGCGATCCAGCAAACCTGGAATGGATCTGGTCCAGGGTTGTCAACATTTGACAACTAATTGCAAATCCTTGCCAGGTTTGCTGGATTACCCAGGTTCCCCAGTGATAATCCACCATCTCCAGCCTTGGAGAGCCTTTATAATTCAGGTCCAGTGTTTCACATTAAAGCTAATTATTCTTTTTTTTTAGCATTAGTTGATATATATTCAATAAACAGGCAGATTCTTTTCATTTACACAGAAATCCTCATAACTTTTATTGAGGCAGCGAGCATTCATAAATAATGCAGACAATGCTGCTAGGCATTCCTTCACCGACCCTCATGTCTCTGTACCCCAGAGTCAGCTCCTCGGGGGCGGGTCCATGATGCCTCACGTTTACAGGATGTCCTTGGCATTCCAGTTACAATAACAGCAGGGATTGCTGGGGCTCCTTAAGGATTATACAAAGCCCAATCTCCAAGGCCCCAAATTATGTTTTCATCTGTTGTAGTTTATTTAAAGCTGATAACGTTTCAACTAAAATCCTAACATTTAACAATTCAAGCGCATAATGAAAAATAAAATAAAATTACCGCAACTTTTCCTGCCATAATAATTTTCCCTATGGAGCTGTCCCTTTCATGCTCACCAATCTCAGGGCCCCAGGGGTCTTTTTACTAGAGTGACCTCAGGGCATTAAGGATTTGCCCCTTAGGGGTGTCATCAAGGTGACTTGGGCTTGTAGAAGAATGCTGTATAGAATGAACAGTGCACATAATAAACAGTGTTGGAAGATTAATATTATTATTATACAGTATTCATATAGGGCCAACATATTACGCAGTGCTGTACAATAAATAGGGGTTGTAAATGACAGACAGATACAGACAGTAACACAGGTGGAGGAGGGGATCCTGCCCCAAAGAGCTTACAATGTAATGTCCCTACTATAGTCATATGTCATCAATACAGTGTAAGGGAAGTTTTGAGGGGAAGTCAATTAACCTAACTGCATATTTTTGGTATGTGGGAGGAAACCGGAGTACCCGGAGGAAACCCACACAGACACTGGGAGAACCTGCAAACTCCATGCAGATAGTGTCCTGGCCGAGATTCCAACCTGAGACCCAGCTCTGCAAAGGCTTGCCATTGGGCCAACTATACTGCCCCCAGTGGTCATCGTTACTAATTACCTGGGGACTGCCTGGGAATACCAGGTGTTGTAGGCACCTGAGGATAAGAAGAAAGGTTGCAGTATTACTTTAGCTATATTATGACAACTACTAGCTATTACCCCAATTGCAAAGGTAAATGCTTGTTTTCATCCAGGCTACAATAAAAAGTCAGGGAATCTCACCCTTTGCTTCCCCACTCGTCTCCTTTCCCTTTAACTCTATGGAGGTGGCCCTATGTATCCAGAAATACTGCATTGGGCAGCATGGTGGCTCAGTGGTAAGCACTCCGCCTTTGTAGCAGTGGGTTCCAGGTCACTAGGCCAGCTCGGCCAGGACACTATCTGCATGTAGTTTGCAGGTTCACCCCATGTATGCATGGGTTTCCTCCGGTTTCACCCCCACATTCCAAAACATGCATGGGTTTTGTCTTCCCCCCAACATTGACCTTAGACAGTATTAATGACATATGACTAGGGACATTAGATCGTGAGCTCCTGTGAAGGGCAGTTAGTGACATGATTATGGACTTTGTACAGCGCTGCATAATATGTCAGCGCTATATAAATACTGTGTAATATTAATAATTGTACATGGTGGTGTCTCAGTGATGAAGCGCTAAAAAAGGACTTTGGGGGATTGGTCCGGCAACTGAGAGAAGGCCAGCGGAGGCAAAATGGCTTCTTGTGGTACCTTTGATGTCAGCAAGCCTTGCAGGATAAGAAGCAACCCCACTGCAATTATAGTCTCCCGGAGTTCAGCTTTAACAAACTTTGCCGCTTTCCCTGACTCGTACCGTGGCCACCCCTAAATCATTTTCATCTTTGCAGCTCTAGATTAGTCTCTTTGTATTTATTTGTTTTTCTTCTTATTACTCTCCAGTGCGGGAACTGAATCGAAAACAAGTTTATCTTTTCTGCCTTTTACCAAATAAATAAAACCTTTGAAACTCAATTAGGGCCTGAGTTTCCTAGCTGGAATATTCTAGAACAACGTTCCGGTATTTAATACTGGCAGCTACAGAGACAGATCGACTCATTACCGGCCCGGTACCTAGACTGGTAACAATAAATGATGAAAAGGCCGCAAGCAGGGGAAACGCTTTAAACAGATTTCAAGTAGAAGAAGGCGTACACGCTAGGGCCGGATTTTATATATGAGCCCCGGGGGCCTGCTTAGGAGAAAAACATCAAAAATCACTATAATGCCCAGTCTAATTAATATAAAGTATAATATACATAAATGCTGCAGATTGGAAAATACACCCGCGTTATATTTGAAACTTTGCCCGGGGCAGACAATATAAAATGCCTGCGATTAGTTTTTAGGCAGAAAAGGTTTCTTCCTTGCTCCTCTCTGATTTGGTTTTTAGATTTTTATTATTGTGGTCGGACTTTCCTGAGAGCGCACTGAATACTAAACTCCATGGAAAGGGTTCATATGTTATAAGCAATTATCCATGTAAAGCAGTGATCTCCCCGGACCCTTTTACTGGGTGCACCACCCGGAAACTTTCAATTACCACCCGGCTGATTATTACTGAAAAGTTGGTCACAATATAGGGGCTGCCACCACCTCTAGCTTTCTTCGACCTGCAAAACAAATTTTGGGTTCAACACACCAGACCTGTGGACATCATGAGATTTGAAGAAAGACCTGAAGTCAAAGAATAAGATGGCAGCACGGAATCTGCACCTTGAACTCTAATCCAACGCTTCTCAAACTTTTTAACACAAGGGAACCCTTGACATAACTTTCAGGTCTTCAAGGAACAAATTATATAAATTTTATACCCACAGCTCACAATATATTGTGTATATATGTGGTGGTCAGTGGGAACAATGTCATGCTTACAGATAGCCAAAAAAATCATTGGTGCTCACGGGCCCCTAGGAACCTCTGGAGGAACCCATTACACTGGCAGAATGGATGAAGCAGCTTGGAAGGCTGCAAAACGTAGGCATAACTACAGATCATGTGACCACATTTTGGGCCTGATTTAATAAAGCTCACCAAGGCTGGAGAGGATATACTCTCATTAGTGAAGTTGGATGACTCCTGGACCAGATCCATTCCAGGTTTGCTGGATCACCCAGCTTCACTAATGAAATTGTATCCTCTCCAGCCTTGGTGAGCTTTAATAAATCAGAGCCAATATTTGAAATGGCGTTAACAATAATACCAAGGTGGGTCTAAAGCTTCCATATTGGAATCCTCACAAAAATCATCAGGAATGTTTATCAATATTTTATGTTTTTAATAATATTATTTTAAATAAGCAGAATCTATATAGCGCCAACATATTAAGCAGCGCTGTACATTAAATAGGGATTGCAAATGACAGATACAGACAGTGACACAGGAGGAGGAGAGGACCCTGGCCTGAAGAGCTTACAATCTAGGAGCGTACAATATTCCAATAATGTAATGATATATTATTAATATATTAATTTGTGGTCCTCCTACCTGTGCTCCTGCCCCGTGGATATCCCTGATCCTTGCTCCACCAACTTGGACAAATTGTTAATTTCATCTTTCAGGGAGCTGATGGTTTCTTTAGCTTTTTGCTCCTTCTCATAGGCTGTGTCCACCATCTTCCACGCCTTTTCTATTTCCTGCAGCCAAAAGAAACATAAGAAAAACTCATAACCTCCTCACACGCACAGCTCCAAGACTTTTCTAGAGCTGCCCCAACGCTCTTCCCCCTCACCTACCCGTCTTCTTCTCTCTCCTAAACTCTCACTACTTCCCACCATTCCATATGCCCCTCCTATAGTGTGATACTTCCCCCACCTCCTAGATTGTAAGCTCTTCGGGGCAGTGACCTCTCCTCTTCCTGTGTCCCTGTCTGTATCTGTCTTCTGTCATTTGTAACCCCTATTTATTGTACAGCGCTCTGTATTATGTTGGCCCTATGTAAACATAGAAAAGGATCAGAATTTGTCCTGGTTTTAAAATATTACCTAAATTATATTTACAACTCAACTTCAGGCTCCCCATAACCCCCAACACTGCTGAACACT
>NC_092867.1:1423005-1429586 GCF_032062135.1 Pyxicephalus adspersus | reverse complement strand
AATCACCCGAGATTTATCGCATGTTTGGCTCTGACGCCAATGCAGAAAATTACGGGCAGGGAAGATGCAACTTTTATCTTCCAGGCAGTGAATTACCGCCTCAATAACATGCAGGAGGGGGTTGGAATTTACAAGCCGGAGGGCTAATTAAAGCAACTGTGGGGGAAGCAGTGTTATACTCACCTTTCTGGTGGCCGGGGTCACCTACCTGCCCTTCATATCAGTGCCGCAGCCTCTGCAGGGTAATACACATTTGTCCCTGGAAATGATCTCTCCTGATAGATGAATGAACGAGCGCTGTGCACACATGGAGAGGGGAGGACAAGCAGCACCCCGCTGTGCTCTCCCTCCATTGACATGCATAACGGTTGTTCCTGATCATCGTTCTTGGAAGCCTCCTGAAGACATTGGGTGACGGCTGCACACATAGCCCTGTCCTCTGGAGAGGGAAGGATGAGCAAGCTGCACCACGCTGTGCTCTTCTCTACTGAAATGCATAGCAGTTGTTCCTGATCGTGGCTGATTGAGCCTTCTGGGCTGATTGATGAACCCTGTGGGGCAACCCCTGTACAGGTCCCTTCCCTCCATTGCAGTGCTGCAGCCTGTGCAGCGCTACATACACACATTGGAGGTTTCACATTGGAAATGATCTTTCATGATTGTTTCTATTGACAGGGAGCACTGTACATACATAGGAAGGGGGGTGGTATAAGCAAGCAGCACCCAGCTGTGCTCTCCTCCATTGACAAGCATAGCAGTCATTCCCAATCGTGGTTTATGGATCTGCTTTGATGACGTAGGCTGACCACCATACACAGCACTGTACTGTCCTATGGAGAGGGGCGGACAAGCAGCACCACGCTGTGCTCTCTTCCATTCACAGGTCATTAGGGATTATCGTTCATGGATCCACCTTGGGGGATTAATAAAGGGCACCAGGTGACCGCTCCACCGAGTCCTTAGTCCTTGTGTTGTAGGGATCTGGGGATGGAACCGCAATCCCGTCCACCAGAACTCTCTATAGAAACTGAATGACACCCATAGTCCAGCACTTCCTTCGAGCCCCGGGTGTCAGGGACACGCCCCCTCTGTCATGTGACCATGGGCTCATAGTACTGCAGTACTGAGTGCAGTTCAGTAAAGGAAAAGAGATTGCGCACAGGTCATATACAAAAATTTTAACCATTCCTTCACTGTCTATGTCCCTGTCAGAGACTCATTAATTGCAATATTTTGGTTGACTTAACATTATATGCAAAGTTCCAGAATCTGACTTCTACCTATCCTCATATACTCTGCAAGCTAGGAGAGAAATAACCCAATCAGATTCTTCCCTATGAACGTGTGATAGGAATATGCTAATGGGAAGAAAGAGCAGAAGGATAAGCTCATCAGTCTGCCCTCTGCACATGGTCATGGACATTTGGTGCGCTTGTCATGTGACCGATCCTGAAAGAATGAAATTGAATCAGAAAAAGAAGCAGACACATCTCCGCATCTCACCTTCTTTAAAGATGCAATGGTGGTCTGGTCCTCTTGGGAGAGTTTGAGCGCTGTGGCTACTTTGGCAGAGTTGCCCACGATCTCGGCGTTCAGCTCCCGACATTTGGCCATCAGACGCTTCTCGTTCTCGTAGGATTTCTTTAAGACGGCGTGCAGCTTTTCATATTCCACCCGAAACTTCTCCAGGCTTTTATCGCCGGTAAGTTCACCCAGAACCTCCTGGAAATCTTTCTCCAGAGCTTCGAAGGCATTCTCCTCCGTCAGATTTTTGATTGGTTTAACACAACTCTGCACATATTAAAAATTTGGTTTTCTGTCTTTGTGGCCATACCTGTGACCTCTGACCCTAAAATGAAAGGTGCTGCAGCTGCTATACTTACACGATCACCTTCAGACTCACCGATCCAGCAATGCAGCACAGTTCC
Source organism: Pyxicephalus adspersus (assembly GCF_032062135.1). Classification (NCBI taxonomy): domain Eukaryota; kingdom Metazoa; phylum Chordata; class Amphibia; order Anura; family Pyxicephalidae; genus Pyxicephalus; species Pyxicephalus adspersus. Next base: position 1,427,658 of record NC_092867.1, on the reverse strand, counting down.
TCTTCCAGGTTGTATGACGCCCAGTGTTTCCCACAAGCACAGGGCGTCAAGGATCCGCCCCGTCATCTACTCTGTTCTCTCCTCCAATCAGCATGCTTCCTGTAGATGCAGCACACCTGAATGGCTACCTGTCCAGCACAGTCTGTCCCAATCCAAGTGTTGCAATATAGGGAACACACCTTAAAGAGAACCTGTCCTCATGTAAGAAAAGTATCAGATTCACTTTATTGCTAATTTCTTTTCACTGCTATGCTTCTGTGTTTGCAGCAAAATTGAAAAACATGGCAGGGTGGAGCTTACACAGGGCGAGGAATTCTCTCCCTGTATCATGTGACAGCACAGGGGGCTCAACAGCCAATCACCAAGGGAGTAAGTCACATGACCCCATATCTTAAAGTACAGAATGTGTCTTTTTGCTTCCCACAGGTAAGTATAAGGTGGGTAATATAATATGGGTCAGCAAATAAAGGGAACCTGTCACTTTGCTCCTAATGGACAAAATAAATCACTGCAAAAAATAAATAAATAAATAATTTTAATAAAAATGTATAGCAGTGTTTTGCTGTGCGGAATGTTATGCTGAGTGACCAACTCAATCAGACATATTGCACCAACAGCGCACCTTCGGATTATATTTACATGTTGGTAGATACGAAGTGTGGGCAAAGTGGTAAAACAAAGATGGCGCTCTGGGCTTCCAGGCTCAGTCATCTGACAATGTCATGTGACTCTATTCATGCCATGCAGGGGGATTGTGACCAGCGCAGGTAATCCTCTCCAGACAATCGGTTTAGCTATTTATCTGCGGACCATACAACTGGCTTCCCCGGTGAGCTATGACCGAAGGGGAGGCATGGAAAGAAATTTGCCAAAATAATACGTAGGGTGAAAATCCTGCAACTTCTTTGTAAGTACCTTTCCTGAGGTTTTATATTTATCATGGTCAGGACTAAAAAATTGTAAAGTCATGTGATGTGCCTATGGATTATATATTCTACAATCCAACCATCAGGTGGAGCTCTTTCCCAACTTTTAATTACCATTTTCCCCTGTAGGCTGTTTACAGAGATCAATAGCTCAAGCTGGAATTTGCACACTCCAGTGATTGGCTGCTTGTTGTGACTTTTTCCTGATCAGATGACACCTTCTAAGGTTATGAGGGCAGCCATAGGGTGGTGCAAAATGTGGTGCCATACCCTCCTCAGCCACAAGGGGCACCCACGGGTCGTGCACGTTGTATCTTTCCTGGTACAGTGAACAACCTCCTATTGGTCATTCATTGACTTGCCAGGAGGGAGCTGTGAATGGCACTGGTGCTCCACATTAGATTTTCACCCAAGACGATCACAATCATTCATCCAGGGTGACAATTAAGCTTCCCTCTGGGAATCCTTTGTCATGTATGAAATCCTTCATCGTCTATCTGTAAAACAAAATAAAAACATTTTATAGATATTGTGAATCAATAAAATCCATACAAAATAATTTCCCTTTAAATGGTCAGCCCTATAAGTAAATTATAGAAACACCTACCAAATCTGTCCTCAAGGGGGAGCAAAACTCTACATTGACTCCCCATTAAAGTGTCCTAATTTCCCTGTCTGATTGGTCGAGTTAAGGTCATCCCACCTATTGTAAGCCCAAGGTGTCACAGACACGCCCCCTCCCTGGAGTTGCAGCATCAAGCCACCCTGCACTCCTATAAACTGGCAGCAGAGGGCGCCATTCTGTACATTTTTATTATCTATTTATCATTGGAAGAAAAGGACCACTGATGTCATTTGACCTGATCAATGGGAAGCAGGTATGGACATGCAGCTAATGGCAAGGCTCCTGGAGGGGGTGGTGCGAGTGGCCAGAATAAAAAAGGGAGGGGCAAAGACCGGTAGGTAGGTGTGCGTAGTGCAACATCAAATTCATAAAAACTTCTTTCATGGGCCTTTGTTCTGCTGATGATGGGCCCATGGGTGTGGGAATCCGGCATTGCATAGAGTCACCACCAAATGCCAAGCCCCGGGGGCATCATCTCCCTGTGCCAGGATCGGTGTGTTCAACATGAAGCTGCAAGGAAATTCCATGTTCACTGCTTGTAATCATCATCCAAGGTCATAAATAAAAGAGTTAAAAAAAAACACTTCTGGGTATTGACCATGACCCTGACCATGTCTTCATTTATTTTCCTCCCCGGAAGGAAGGCGCCAGATTTATTCAGGCATCGGCCAGGGACTCCATCTACTTCCCAAACTGAGATTCTGGGTTGACAGATGTCTGACACAGATCAGCCCCTGATATAACCCCTAGTCATGTGACTTGTTACCATGGTCTGACCACTGGGGGTCACTGAAGGAATGTGGCAGCCATTTTTAGGGTCCCACCATCCCTATGTAGGTAGGTGCACAGAGGCTTTGTATTTATATATCTGATTTTTTGTATTGCAATAAATGCACTATTGCCTACATTGCATTCTACAAACTGTCCAGCAGGTGGCAGTCAATCCCCATCCTCCTTCATATCCCTCTGACTCACACCAGAAGCATGTGGACAAGTTGTGGTCTGCATGTTTGTTGTCCATGATGACATTATTATCCTTTGTCTTCAGTGCAGAAGCTCCCCTCAGGCCCAGCAGCAGTTTGTGACATTTTACACAAACCCTTCCAACTTGTTTTATGACCATTGTGTCCCCGCACAATTCATTTTCAGTGTAGCGAGTCCTTTAGTCTCGGTTATGTCTGCGTCTGGGTTGGTAATTCTTTTAATTATATATACAGCGGTCACAACATTGCTATAGAAATCTATCCGAAGTGCATGGAAATGTTAAACAAAAAATCAGTTTGATATTTTGCAAAAATGAGAATTGGGGTCTGGGCAATGCATTTTATTCTACCCACTAAGCCCTGAAGAAGAGGTCCGATCCCCGAAATGTGTCTGTTACCCCATACATTCTTATAGTGATTGTTGTTGGCCAACCAGTTGGAGTTTCCAAGACTTTTCCTCTCACGTTCCTCACCCACAGCCACAGCATTCACTTACTTGTAGGGACCAAATTCAAGGACCCTTCAAGAGAGGAACCACCACAGACCAACCTACCACCACGGAGAAGGTCTAGTGCCACCTCCTACATGGTGGGAAACCCAACAAGGTGATTGGCCAACCAGTTGGATTTTCTAAATTTCCTTTTCATACATGGTGCTCCTCACCAACTTCCACAATCTTCACACACTTGTAGGGTCCAAATTCAAGGACCTTATAAGAGCTGAACGACCACAGACTGACCTACCACCATTGAGAAGGTCACCTCATACATGGTAGGGAAGACCAACACGGTGATTGGCCAAACAGTTGGAGTTTCCAAGACTTTCTCTGGCACTCTTCATCCTCCTTCAATGACCTTCCATGAAGAAGCCTTCCATGATAGAAGAACCACCACAGACCGACCTACCACCACTGAAAAGGTTTAGTGCCACCTCATACCATATCACCCACAAGGTAGCGAAACCCTACAAGGTAATTGGCCAACCAGTTGGTGTTTCCAAGACTTTTCTTCTCACGCTCTTCACCCACAGTCATAGCATTCACCCACTTGTAGGGACCGAATTCAAGGACCCTTCAAGAAAAGAACCACCACAGACCGACCTACCACCACTGAGAAGATCTAGTGCCACCTCATACATGGTGGGAAACCCAACAAGGTGATTGGCCAATCTGTTAGATTTTCAAAATTTCCTTTTCATACATGGTGCTCCTCACCAACTTCCACAATCTTCACACACTTGTAGGGACCAAATACAAGGACCTTTTAAGAGCTGAACCACCACAGACTGACCTACCATCGCTGAGAAGGTCTAGCGCCACCTCATACCATATCACCCACAAGGTAGCGAAACCCAACCAGGTAATTGGCCAACCAGTTGGAGTTTCCAAGACTTTTCTTCTCACGCTCCTCACCCACAGCATTCACTCACTTGTAGGGACCAAAGTCAAGGACCCTTTAAGAGAGGAACCACCACATCCTACCTACCACCACTGAGAAAGTGTAGTGCCACCTCATACATGGTGGGAAACCCAACAAGGTGTTCGGCCAACCAGTTGGATTTTCTAAATTTCCTTTTTTATACATGGTTCTCCTCACCAACTTCCACAATCTTCACACACTTGTAGGGACCAAATACAAGGACCTTATAAGAGCTAAACCACCACAGACTGACCTTCCACTACTGAGACGTCACCTCATACATGGTAGGGAAGACCAACACGGTGATTGGCCAACCAGTTGGAGTTTGTAAGACTTTCTCTGGCACTCTTCATCCTCCTTCAATGACCTTCCATGAAGAAGCCTTCCATGAGAGAAGAACCACCACAGAGCAACCTACCACCACTGAGAAGATCTAGTGCCACCTCACACCATATCACCTACAAGATAGGGAAACCCAACAAGGTGATTGGCCAACCAGTTGGAGTTTCCAAGACATTTCTTCTCACACTCCTCACCCACAGCCACAGCATTCACTCAGTTGTAGGGACCAAAGTCAAGGACCCTTCAATGGAAGAACCACCACCACCGACCTACCACACTGAGAAGATCTAGTGCCACCTCATACATGGTGGGAAACCCAACACGGTGATTGGCCAACCAGCTGGACTTTCCAAGACCTT
>NC_092867.1:1421425-1422131 GCF_032062135.1 Pyxicephalus adspersus | reverse complement strand
ATGTCTGCAGTCTCTGACCGTCTCCTGTACAATGTCTGCAGTCTCTGGCAGTCTCCTGTGATGTGACAATGGTCGGAGTGGTATTGGGTATATACAATATTCTGCAGAGCTCTGACCTCCAGCTGTACATATCTTATTCTATAAATGTTCCTGAGATGTTTCTGTGCTTGGCATTCCATAGATAGCTGGGTGATAACATTCCATAGGAAGGTCACAAGGCCGGGTAAATACTGGAGATTTGCACCCACTAAAGGAAATATGGATATTTATGGGCTCTTATCTATCTTCTTCCTCCATACAGGGCCCTCCGCCTATTCTCAGGACTTTCCTGTGCAAGCCCAGCATTGCTACAGAGGAGTTTCATAACATAGATTGTAAGCTCTTCGGGGCAGGGTCCTCCCCTCCTGTGTCACTGTCTGTATCTGTCTGTCATTGGCAACCCCTATTTATGTACAGCGCTGCGTAATATGTTGGTGCTATATAAATCCTGTTTATTAATAATAATATTAATAATAAATGTGAATGATAATTTATTAAATGAAATCATTCATTGCAGTATTATGGGGGGGGCAACTATTTAGTTTCTACCATCAGAAAAAGGCGCAGGAGGGAGAGGTAACAAGAAAATTATTTCCCAATATTCAGTTCTGAAAAAATGGGTGATATTTCAAATCTGCATTACAATACTTAGGGGCGGGGGGGGGGG
>NC_092867.1:1418034-1420027 GCF_032062135.1 Pyxicephalus adspersus | reverse complement strand
GGTATATGTCAGAGCTATATAAATGTATAATATTAGTGTGTGACTGTGGGGGGGCTCTGCTCATGTCACCTCCCCCCAGTAACATGTGATTTGTTCCCATGCAGAATACAATGTATAAGAATTATTCTTCAAACAAATATGTAAAGATTGCCTCTTAAAGCAGCCCCAGTATTGCACTGAAATCTCTGGCTGAGGACCTGCACATATCCTCCAGTCCACCTTAAGAAGCAGCAGGCGGATTGTTCAGCTACATCAGTGATGACATCCAGGAAACAGAGAGAGACGTCAGAGAGAAGAGAGAGTCAGAGAGGGAAAGAGACAGAGAGAGGGGAGAGGGCGGTCAGGACCCCAGTGAGTCCCAGCAGCTGCCCCCATCCTACATCTGGGACATGGACTGAGCCCTGGACAGGTGGGACGGTGTCCCCAGGTAAAGTCACCTCCATTGTCCTCTATTGTACTTTGTGAATGGTATTCTTTGCTGGGAGGGGGGGGGGGATCTCTAAAGTTCAGTTTTCCTCCTTTAAATCTGCTTGGGTCACATGTGAAGCCAGATCGCAACATTTCGCAGCAACTGAAACTTCTTTCTGTTCCCTAAAATGAATGTAAACTCCAACTGTATGACATTTGGTTCTCTAAGGCGCTGTGTGTCATATACAATTTATTATTTTTCATTGTTTGTTGCTGATTTCCTGCACAGCTGTCACAGGACTTCATATCATCTCTGATGGTGACAACAGGGGACCACGCTTGTGCAACGTCAATTAGGCGACCGTTGTCACCTTATAACAGGAAGTGCCTTCATGGCAGGTTTAAAAAAACTGAAAACAACTTTTGATTCGGCGAGTCTGGAGTTTTACTTTAAGCTCATGTTCCTATTGGTGAGCGGAGGAAAAGTCCTGGGGGGTCATTCAGATAAAAGATCTCCATTTTTATTCTCAAATGTTTCTTCCTTTTTTGATTGCCGCATTCAGATCACTACATTTGACGTTCAGTTACACATTGACACTTAATGGCGTCAACTCGGCAACCTGCATATACATTGCTGCTGGCTTTCACTATTTCTGGCTGAACACTAGAGGGCAGCAGAGTGGCTGCATGTCCTATAATTCGTTGCATTGTGTATTATGTATGGGAGGGGGCAGATTTGTAGTCTTAGCTCTGTACAGCACATAGAATGGCTACAAATAGAGACATTCTGAATGGAGCATGAGTTGTAGCCACAGACATAACAGATCTGCAGCTCTCTGGATGGAAGGGATTTATGGGGACATACAGGAGGAAGGAAGGAAGGCATCATTAGGATATAAATATTGTTTTGTTTTTTACTTTAGTGTGTGCATTAGGGATCAATACAAATCTGTTACCTAGAATTTCAAATATTCAGAATGCTTAGAACCTGGAGGGTCACAAATCACTAGCAGCAGCTTGGAGTATGTAAGAAATGCTGATAATATTTATGCAACTGAAACAAGTTAGAATGATTGGAGCATCGATGTATTACACATCGCATGGCTGCATTCTGGCCATTGTGTCAGTCTGCAAGATTTGTCTGAGGATGCAAGGGTTGGTGAGCGCTGCATATGTAAACCATCAGTGTGAACACTCACATTAGTTCCTGCTGGCATTTGTGGTTGATCCGTTGTTCTGAGACTCTGTAGAGACTGGCACTTGGGTGTCTGTTCAATGTTTCTGCCTGCACTCTCTGGATGTCCTCAGTCTTCTTGCCTGCACTCTCAGCATGTCCTCAGTCTTCCGCCTGCACTCTCAGCATGTCCTCAGTCTTCTGCCTGCACTCTAAGGATGTCCTCAGTCTTCCGTCTACACTCTCAGCATGTCCTCAGTCTTCCGCCTGCACTCTCAGCATGTCCTCAGTCTTCCGCCTGCACTCTCAGCATGTCCTCAGTCTTCCGCCTGCACTCTCAGCATGTCCTCAGTCTTCTTGCCTGCACTCTCAGGATGTCCTCAGTCTTCTGCCTGCATTCTCAGGATGTCC
>NC_092867.1:1402708-1417556 GCF_032062135.1 Pyxicephalus adspersus | reverse complement strand
GATGTCCTCAGTCTTCTGCTTGCACTCTCAGGATGTTCTCAGTCTTCCATTTCTACGTTTATGATCCCCATTGTCTCCTATCTTCACTTGCTGGATGTTCTCACCCTTCCACCTGCACTCTCAGGATGTCCTCAGTCTTCCACTTGCATTTTTAATATGTACTTTTCTGCCTGCACACAATTTGCCCTCAGTCTTCTACCTGCACATGACAGATGTCTTCAGTCTTCCTCCTGCACTCACAGTATGTCCTCAGTCTTCCACCCATTGTCATTCATCTGTCAGATTGAGGACCTCTTGTGGTGGAACAGAAGTACCGCAATGCACAGTTCTAGATTGCCCTTCTTTATTTTCAGCCAATTTCTTTTAGGTATAAATAAAGCAGGAAGACATTAGAATCTTTGGTTTCATTTCCTCTTGCAGTGACCCCACAGGAAATGAGTTGCAATCTCCGTTACAAGTAACCAATGAGCATTAAGAAACAAAAAAAGGGGACCTGACAGTTCTCTGAGTACAAATTTAGAGTTAGATCTTAAAACGGAAATAAATAAAATAATGCGACCAGGCGGATGATTTATTGCAGAAGATTAGTGATTAGCCAATGCTGACAGTCATGTGACCCCATGCTCTGTGCCATTGGCCGCTCTGTGAGCTTTCTATTTACTATGGTGAAGTTTTGTTTTATATTTACTAATAATTGTTATGTTTCTATTCCTTTTATGTTTAGTATTGGGTTATTGTGTGATGCATGCTTGCTGCTCCCTCCCCATTATAATTTTACATGTATAGATCTGTAGGTTCACCTTCATACTTTATCCATATGGAGAGACTGATTGGATAAAGCCGATCATTTGCTCCAATCACAGGTTGTCCTGGACAGCCTTTAGCTTGTTATTGGCCAGCGCAAGGAAAGGAGCAGACTCATCTCATCACATCAGCTACACTTATTGGCTGCCTGTGCTGCTTCTTCCTCTCCCACTCTAAGTTTTGCTGTACAGGGATAGGAGGAAGCTGATTTCCCTGCGGGTGACACGTTGCGATAGTGGTGAGAATTCACTCCTTGCACCGCTGGATTCCCAGGTTTGAATCCCAACCATATCCATTACGTTTGCATGTTCCCCCAGTGTTTGCACCCAAAAAAACATACTAGGGGTATTTGGCTTACCTCCAAAAACTATTCTTGGACTATGTCGGAGAAAATTGTCTTTGATAGGGACATTCAATAATAAAAAAAAACTTCTTTAAATGTTGCACATCCATAATAAAGTGGTTAGTAGAGTAAATTGTGAGGTTAGTGAACATCCTATTACTTGCCCACCAGTCGGGAGGGCGATTTTGTTTCAGCAGCCTCCTATGTAGATCTCAGCAGAGGGCAGGTCGGATAGCGCTGTACAAGGTGTGTTTATCTGGAACTTCCAGATCCAAAACAGCTGAACATTAGATTTCTGTCTGGGTGGAGGTGGCAGGGCTCCACCCTAATAATTGTTCTATATTGAGGTGAGGACAGAGTTGTTACATGTGAATTTTCTGCGGAGAAGCAAGCGTAGCCAAGGTAAGATTGTGCATGAATAAATGGGGGGGCTCAGGTCAGCACCGGTCAGTTACCGATCCCTGCTAAGGGCGAATCCTCCTATAAAAGGATAAATTAGCTATAGGTGCATGCTGCAGGATAACGTCCGAGCCTCTTCTGTGCAGTAATAAGAGTTTGTCACTCCGTTAATATTATTATTATTATTATTATTATTATTCCCAGTGATTGGAAACTTACTCTCGCACTCCCTGTCTTGCAGGACCTCAATGGGGGGGGGGGATTAGAAAACAAGGGGCCAATCAGCTATGCTGCAGTACAAGAATTATGCTGATAGGAGAACATAGTGGCAGAGAGATGAGCTAATCAGTCCGCTGCTTCTCTCTTTATCCATTTGCAGACTGTGGTGGAGACTTCGGTTACTGAGCTGCAGCAAAAAAACAATCAAGTCTCTTTAGGCAGTGCTATGCTATGTGGCAGAGTTGTGTGAATCTCAGAAACGGATGGGGCAGAAATGATAGACAGATATGTCATTTATATTTTATCTGTGTATTCAGCAGTTTGCTCAGACTTACGTTGCGCACATAAAACAGACGCACCGGTCCAGTTCTGAGCCCAGGTCATGTGATTTAACCTGGCGTTGGGTCACATGGTCTTCAGCAGCCATGCATTGAGGAAGCTGACGGTCTCATTGAATGCTTTTCTTTTCTTGGTATCTGCAAGGACCCGGAGTGGGAGAAATGCAGAATTTCCCTGTTACAGCAGAATGGCGGCGCATTATAAATCATCTGATCTCTTATAGTTTATGGGGCCCCCAGTGCATGCAGCAGCTTCATTCTGCACAACTGCCTTAGTCATTGAAGCAGATATTTATCATGGAGGATGTAATATTCGGATCAGGAAACCCCAACCTATAGTGACACCCCCAGGTGAGGGGAACACCCCAAATTCCCAGGTGAGGGGAACACCCCAAATTCCCAGGTGTGCAGTAACAGGGCTGGGAACTACGACGTTAGAATCCTCACCGGATGTATGACACCCATTAGCCGCACCACAAGGATCCGCAACGCACTACCTTGCATTGCGTTGCCGGAAAAAAAGCTGCATGTCCATTTACTTGTACATTTTGATGCATTGCCATTTATTTTAAGACATGCCCTAATGCAATGTACAAAAACATGCAAAATGATGAATGCGCATGCAATGCACCAAGAAGCAGGAGCTGAAAGAGGAATTATCCTGGGTGGGTGGTGAGCTTCTGTTATGGCACAAACCTGTGGTCCAGGACCCGTCACCCTGCAATCTTTTCCACCGACTCTGCGGCGAACCTCCAATGCATGGCAATACTTTTCAGCCATTGATGATGAGCATGCGCAGGAGTTACATTGTCCTCAGCACTGCTGCGCATACTGCAAGGTCCATGCGCCATGCACTGCGGAGCTAAACAAAAAGCCACCTGGAGCCAGGGATTTATTTTTTTGCATTGCACGGCTGTTTCGTCATATATCATTTATCTCCACCTCCTGGTGACTTTTTGAGTTCAGGTTCGCTTTAAGTAAAACCTTTTTGAGACTTACGAGAATCAAAATTAAATTTACCAAAACCCATTATGGTTCCCCTATCGGTTACTCAGAATGTCACCGTGAATGGTAAGAATTGGTGTCATGGCCAGGAAGCGAGTCAGCCATCCGTGTCAGCATACAACCCATGGGCCGCCCTCACTCTCCGCATGCTTGTCAGGTGTAGGAGAGAGAGTGCACAGACCGGGGCCTCACCCTTCCTGGAGAAGTTGTTGTTTTGGGTACAGAGGAGATTTAGGAAGCGTTGGGTGCAGAACGGCTTCCTGAGGCTGCTGGGACGGGAGACAAGAATAAAGCCTGGCTCCTTATTCAAATGTAAATACAAATTTAAAAATAAATAGACCCAACCCCTGAAAAAATAAAACAAGAACGTCCGACTGCAATCCTCATCTTCTGTCTGGTGCCGCCCCCCGAAGACTCATCAAGTCCAGCATCAGCCATTTTCTAGGTTGAATGGTGCTGGGCTTTCTAAAAAATCTAAAAAGCCCGACACCATTCCACCGGGGAGCACAGATTTGTTTTAACGCCAGAAAAGATATAAAAACACAAATATTGCAGCTCTGTATTTATTATGACACCAATGAAGGTTTGTTCACACATTGGGTCTGATCTATTAAAGCTCCCCAAGGCTGGAGAGAACACACTTTCATCAGAGAAGCTGGGGGATCCAGCAAACCTGGGATGCATTTCTTCAAAGTCATTTACTATTTGCTATCAAATGTTTTCTATTCTGGACCTGATCCATTCCAGGTTTGCTGGATCACCCAGCTTCACTAATGAAAGTGTATCCTCTCCAGCCTCGGGAGCTTTAATAAATCAGGTCCTTTGGGTGTTGCTGTGCATGTCAGCATACAATGTGCAATAACCAGGGACATCGTGCACTGCATAGGGAGCAGCATCTGGTGTTCCAACTAATGTGCTGCGCTGCAATGCATATAAATACACCTTGCTGCATGCTTTGCTGCACGTTTCTTTTTGACTCCTTATTTAATGCAATAAATAGGGACATCAGCACTGGTAGCCACACATTTTAAATGGAAGGCACCCAAATAGGGAATGAGCCCTAAATGTGTTTATTTTAAATGCAAGCAGAGTGAGTACCTAAATATGACCGGGCATCAACCTCAGGCATCCATTGTACAGCAGAGCACAGAAAGAGGAAGAAGGAGGCAGCACAGAAAGCCAATCAGTTGTGTTGCAGTGCTCACATGCTAATACCAGGCACCTGGGATGGGCAAGCTAATTGATGTCATGATTTCTGAGGACGCCACGGCAGTTCTGGCCAGACTAAATTATGTAAACTTTTTAATAGTTTTGAAAGCAAGAAGAAGCTTTAGTCTTTTATTTTAAAATGTATCTAAGCCAACACTTATTTTTAAAATGTAGAATAGGAAAGGGTTCAACTCATTCTGGTTTGTTTTGTAAGCTGCACATTAGGAGTTGTCCACTCATTTCCTGTCCTGTAGACACAACAGGAAGTGAGAGGAAATCTCTCCAAAATGAAGGTTTAATAGGGTGAATCCCCTTAACACATAGAGCTGCTGTACGTGAATCAGGAAGCTGACAAATAAAAATCTTTGTACACCAGGTGAATGAAATGTTCCGTCATAACGTTGCTTTTCTCCTTTGCCTTCCAGAAACACAATGCAAGCTGGGATATTCAAGGTGTGCCTCGTGGTCATCACGGCCATTGTCAATCACCCGCTTCTCTTCCCCAACAATGACTCCGCCACCGATGACCTCATCATCCAAAAACTGAAGGAAAGAGAGGAGAACCTGAAGCTCCAGCAGCTGGAACTGGAGCAACTTCTATCCCACCGAGAGCCACCCCGGGAAGAAGAAGCCGAACCCGAGAACCAACCCGCCGGAGATGAGTCGTTGTGGGATTTCTGGAGCGTCATGTCCATGATTGTCTTCCTGATGATTGAAGTGTGGAGACAAGATTTCCTGGATAACACATCGCAGGAGCCAAGCAAAGAAGAAGATGACCTTTTGTTCACTGGAAGCAGCTGCCATGGTATTCCTTTTCCAAGCAAGACCATGTTGGCCATATTTCATGACCAATATATTCGAACAACCACGAACGATGCCGCTCGGACCAAGGAGTTCGTTGAGGGTTTTGCCGATGACTTGCTAGAAGCGCTGAGAAGCGTCTGTAACCGTGACGCTGATATGGAAGTTGAAGACAGCATCTGCGTGGGGAGCATGTACGAGAACTGGAGAGTCAACAAACCACTGATATGTGACTTGCTTGTACCATTCGCTCCTCCAGAACCCTACTACTTCCGCTGCCAGCCTTGGGTTAGTAGCAAATCCATTGCCTCCCATCAACAAAATTTCAGATCCATCTTGGTTTGTGGACCTGAAGATGCTTCTGGTTGCGTCTGCGATAGGAAGAAACTTGGAGAAGACATGCTTTGCCTTCTTCACAACCCAAGCAGCAAGAAGAAAGTCCCAAAGGACGTCAACCTATTGTGTTCCAAAGATTCCAACTATCTAGACACAGATCAGGTGATGAAATGGTTCCAGACCGCCATAACCAAAGCCTGGGGTAGGATATCACACAAGTATGAGTTTGAACTCACCTTTAGCCACTTGGATTCTCCAGGAGCTTTGAGAGTCAAATTCAAATCAGGAAAGGTCATCAGCTTTAACATCAGCCCGGTGGTTCAATATGAAGACTCGGATCTGTACTTTATTTCTCAGTTCCCTGGTAAGAACAGTTCAGACGAATTGTCCTCCAGCATTCAGTGGAATTTGTCTTTTGCAGTTTATGAGAGGAGATTTCTCAAGGACGTTGCCAAACATCTCCCTGGAAATTCGTGCCACCTGAGTTGCCTACAAATCATGACTTTCCTGCATTCCAAGCAGTGTCAAATAACTGGGCCAAGAGGCCTGACGAGTTACCACCTAAAGACGGTTCTCCTTCATCTTCTACTGACGCGACCTTATGACGACTGGAATAACATCATGCTAGAAGATCGATTACGGGATATGTTCAAGAGCCTTGAGAAATGTCTTCTGGAGAAGAAGCTCCACCACTTTATGATTGGAAATTCCAAACTTCCAGACACCGTCAGCCTGCCAGAACACTTCCGGACAGCCGAACCTCTTAACCTTTTCCGATCTTTTGTCCTAAACAGAGACCTTTACCAGAAAACCTTGACCATGTTCTATGAGATGATAAAGAACGCCACTGTTGTAATCAATGAGTACAGCTTTCACATTCCCGTTGGACCTTCTATCAAGAATTAGCACCACTCCGAATTTTGTACGGATTTCACAACATTGTTATGTCCTGGAAGTTCCAGAATATTGGATGAGCCAACTGAGCTTGGTCGGTTCCGGGTGTTTTTTAATTGGTGTTTTATAAATATTCTCCGAGAAGCTATTTATATATTTTTATAGCTGCTGTTTATACAGAACATTTATCTTTGGTTTATGATGAAGACAATTTACCAATACTCAGGCACTTCAAAAGTTTTCATTATCCTGATGATTTAATGTTTTTGTAGGCTTGTTTGTTTCAAGAAAATCCTTCCTTTGGCTCTTTATATCTTTATACTAAATATATAGCCGATTTCTTTTTAGATTTTGGATAGCATAGGGAAGGGTTGGAGCTTCTGTGTGGTTTACTAACATTAGGAACATAGATAGCTTTGGTATTAGGCACCTGGCCCGGGTACCTGGGAATCAAGCATGTGGCGCAGGTATGGTAATGAGTATGTGATCCAGGTCCCAGGGCCTATTTTAGGCTAACAGTCCCCAATTTCTCCAAGGCCTTGGAACATGCAGGGAGCTGGAATGCTGTGTATTGGGGCCCAACATGATAGCTACTCTATTAATTGAAAATCATCCCTTCCAAGAGCATAAGAATTTTTGTTCAGATCTTTTAAACCTTGGGATAGTGTAGGGAAGGGTTGGAGCTCCTGTCTGGAACATGACGTTGGTACCTGGGATTCAAGCTTATGACCCAGATCTGGTATTAGCACATGCTTCAGGTCCCAGAGACCTTTTTGGAGCAATTGCCCAGGACCCTCACTTTTTTCAGGACCATTCAGTGCATTTGGGGCCCTCACTTGATATTTACCCAGGGCCCCATTTTGTCTAAAACCGTCCCTTCCAGGTCCATAGGAATATTTGTGCAGCTGACTACAAGGTCCCACCTTCATTTGCTGTAATATGTGCTGAATCTTTGCACTTCTACAAGTTTTTGTATACCTTTATTTGGCTTTTTATATTTTTAGTATATACGTAGCTATTTTTTTAACTTTTGGATAGCATAGGGAAGAGTTAGAGCTCCTGGGAATCAGGCATTTTTTGAGTAATAGCCCAAGTCCTTTACGTTTTACAGGGCCCTGGAATGTCCATTGAGATGGAATGCTGTGCATTTGGGGCTCCCACTTGATATTTACTCAGGGACCCATTTTATTAAAAAGCATCCCTTCCAAGTCCACAAGAATATTTGTTCAGCTCTTTTTAACCTTTGGCTAGTGTAGGGAAGGGTTAGAGCTCCTGTCTGGAACATAGTTGGCCCTGGTACCTTGGATTTAAGCACAACCCAGGTCTGATATTAGGCATATAACCCAGGTCTGGTAATAGCACATGATTCAGGTTTAGTATTAGGCACACAATCCAGGTCTGATATTAGGCACATAGGCACATGACCCAGGTCCGATATTAGGCACATGACCCAGGTCTGATATTAGGCACATGACCCAGGTCCGATATTAGGCACATGACCCAGGTCTAGTATTAGGCACATGACCCAGGTCTAGTATTAGGCACATGACCCAGGTCTAGTATTAAGCACATGACCCAGGTCTGATTTTAGGCACATGACCCAGGTCCGATATTAGGCACATGATCCAGGTCTGGAATTAAACACATGACCCAGGGCCTTGTTTAGAGCTATAACCCTCCTCACTTTCCTGGGGGTCCTGGAAAGTCCAGGGAGCCCTGAGAATGTTGTGCATTTGGGGCCCCCACTTATTAGCTGCCCAGGGCCCCATTTATGTCTAAAATCATTCCTTCTAGGTCTATTTGCACTTCGGCAAGTTATAATACAGTTCTATCGTACTTCTGGATTTCTTTTTTCAGACTGAAGTAGACACGAGTTTGACTTTAATCTCTTTTGTTCTGTAAAGCACTGAATTCTATATTGGTAAAGGCGAAACGCGTGTGCATGAAGAATGTGATATGTAATGTAACGAAAAACCTTATGAAATGTTTGGAAGTAATGTTTGTATGACGGAAAGAATAATTGGATGTGCAGGTGATGGCGTTAGTAAGTGATTGGAGTATAAAGACAAAGTTTGATCTATTCATATTTGGCTTCATTGGTTCCTCATTTCCCTCTCATCAGCATGATTTCATATCTCTAAACAATGGACCCCAGGACAAATACAGCGGGTGAATCTCTTGGGACACAGATCATAATGAAAACCCCAAAAACCCTGAGACTGATGCTGGGTGCCACCATCTTGGATTTGACATTGGCACCCCCGCCAGACACCGGAGCTTCACCTTTATCCCATTCTATAGAATTCCCAATTATTTCATTGCAGCTGCATAAAAGTTTGTTAGGTGAAAGGAGGGGTAGAGGAGCTGGGCATGCACAGACAATTCTTAGGAGAGAAGTTCAAGAAGGTAGATGGCTGCACTAGGGAAATGACTTCTTCTAAAATGGTCAAATCTTTTACCAAGTTTAAAGGCACATTGCAAGTCAATAGGTTGTTGTATGTAAAAGAACAATGCTTTCTATGCTATTATCTGCAATTGTTTATTTTACTGACAAGGTTATCATTTTCTGAGAGTCATAATAATGGAAACCCTGATGGAGACATAATTGTTCCAGGCAGAGGTAGACATAGGGAGGTGCAAAATGTGCTCCTGCACGAGGACCCTTTACCCTTCTCAGCCACAAGGGGTCCCCACAGGCGCCCCAAGTTCTGCACAGGGGCCCACTGTTGGCAATGTCTGCCACTTGTTCTAGGTCAGTGAACTAAATCCTATTGAACCCAATCAATGTGCAATGTGCCAGACAGCTATTATTCTCAAAAGGAGATTGGTAATGGTATCCTCCATGTGTCTATTGGTAAAGGTTTGCATGAGAGCTTTATTCTGCCCCGGAGGAGCCAATTACAGCCTGCCAATGGCAATACAGTAATCAATACAGTAATACAGTAATACAGTAAAAGATGTATGTTTTTTAAAAGGATAACAATGTAGCAGCCATGAGGGTTTAACCTTTTCGGGGTCCTATTGATGTGATCCCTGTACTGAGTATTTTCACACCAGCAGTGCCCATTATGAGGGGCTCCCACCTTCCTTGCTGTATTTATTATTTATGCTTTATTATAGAAAATGTAAAAGTGAGAGAAAAGTTGTCAAGACAATCCAAAACTCCCATTGAGATGGGAACAGAGGCAGGAAAATTCCTTTGCACATCAACCAAATCATAATACAACCAAGGAGGGAAAATAAAAGCACCCATTATCCTATTACAATGCAGAAGCGTGGGGATTTATTGGGCAGCAAGTGAGCAAATATGTCCTAAAGGTCAATGTTGAAAATAGGAAAATGGTTCAAGTGTAAGGATCTGGGCGACTCTGAGCAAATTGTGATGGCTGGAGGATGGGTTAGAGCCTCTCCAGCATGGCAGATCTTGTAAGAAGTTTCCAGTATGTAGGGGTTATTAAGTACCAAAAGTGTCCCTTACAAAAAACATCAATGACACAAAACTATAATTTATTCAAAACATTTTTCATAAAACTATAATTTATTCAAAAATTAAAACAGAGAAATTCACATCAAATATCAGTCGTATGTGTACAATGACATTTCAGTCTTTAGTTTGACGCGTTTCGCAGAATCTGCTTCTTCAGGAATTAGCAGCAGCTGCTCATCAACTCACAGCCCTGGACAGAGAAATGTTATTATTATTATTATTATTATTATTAATAATAATATTAAACAGGATTCACATAGCTGAGTGATGACTCAGAAGATGAAAAGAAGATTTTGTAACCTCCCTGGAGATACGTGTGGAGATAAATCTCCCATGATATTCATTTAAAATAAGAAAAACTAATTAAAAGCTGTGTATAAGTATGAAAAATATTCACCTGGCTCCATCAGGAAGTCCGCCACCTTCATGTTACATAGCAGCTGAATCATTCCATTGTTTTCAATGGATGAGATTTATCATTTCAACTTTGATATCCGTCTGGCAGTTTCTGAAGAAGCAGATTCTGCGAAACGCGTGTAAATTGAGACGCATCGTACACATATAGCTGATATTTGTAAATTTCTCTGTTTTAATATTTGAATATAATATAATTATATAAAAGATGTGACTGAATTGAAAAGCTACCTTAAATGTCCTTTTTGTTTTTTGAAAGGGATAATTTAGAGATTTAGATGTTGGCACCAATATCAGTGCAGCTGTCCCTGGCAGAATAAATCATGGGTGCTGAAGGTTCATTGATGCAGATAAAGGGAAAGTTAGCCTATCTGGTCCAATCTCACAATGGGGCTATTGTAGTATAAATGACTGAGCAAGGCGCCACAACAGCCACTCGGTACATTGCCGCATGAGTGTAGCATCACCACTTAGCTGAAGGAAAGTCAAAATGCCCAAGCTGACCCCTCTCCACCACCAATGGGCATCTGAACCGGACCATGAAGCAATGGAAGAAGATGGCCTGGTCTGCAAACTAATATAACTCATCAGAATATTTAGATGGCCAGGTGCATCATTTACCTGGGGAAGAGATGGCAGTGGGGTGCATTATGGGAACAAGGCCAGCCAGTGGAAGCCGCGTCATTTAAAGCAGCAGTTGCCAACCAGTGGTCCGCAGACTACTGGTGGTCCACGAGAAACTTTTGGTGGTTCGCAGCTCTGGCTGGTGCACCTACTAATGAGGTCCTTCTCCTGACCCAGCTGATCATGTCCCATCTATGGACACAACTTTTGTTGCATACACAGCCCTGAGCTACTGGCCCCCCAGGATGGTTGGCAAGCAGGTCCGAGCCGGCGATGGGACAGTGGGGGGTTCTGGCATCATGACGTCACCCTTCTTTAAGTGGCACATGGCTCCCCACGCATGCATAGTCTGGATTCTGTGGATTTAGTGGTCTGTGAGGTCTGAAAGGATAGCGACCACTGACTTAAAGGATCTGCTGCCAACATCCTAATGCCAGATACCCTTTTGTGGAATCCATGTCCTAATGGAATCTGGGTCACATCGAGGACCTACACAGATTTAGGCAGGTGGTTTTATTGTTTTGGCTGATCAGTGTAAGAACCAGGGCCCGGCTCCACCAGTCTGTGCAACCCGTCTGGGTAGACAAATCATGCAACTTATCCTTCAATGAACCTGCGAGTTGGGAATCTCCCCCCAAATATATAAAATATCTTTTTTTAAATTCTTAAATGCATTTCCTAGTTTTAATGAATAAAATACTCTTTATTTATGAACATGTGGCTTTTTTTCTGCTAGGATGCAAATTGCCATTATATATTATCAGGTTACTTTGGGGCTTATTCATCCAAACACTGCAAAGGGGCAAAACCCTGCTGTACCCGAGGGAACCTATCTGACTTCAACTCAGCTGAAGGAGTTCCAACAATCCTTGGATTCCTAATATTTATTGTACATAAAAGCCAATGTAACATGCAAGAGCTGGAGCACACAAAGGTAATCAGGGATGTCTGATCCTTCAAAATGAATAGAAACAGATCTGGGAATCATAGCAGGGAGAGGTCACGATTGGAGAATTCAAGCCATATAGGAAGCCAAATGCTGGCTCATCAGAATCCAGCTCAGCTCATCAGGCTTTACCGACCTGTAAATGTCTATAGACGGGCTGTGGAAAGAAGGAAGTGTGGCCAAGATTTACCTTTACAAGAAATGTCGATCACTATCTCGCTATATCTCCGGATCTAGTGACCGTTTTGGCACAAGTGACTCTGTTGCTAGTTGATGAGTCAAGTGAATATAAATCCTCTTCCTCTGCAGGTCCTATCTATAACTGGAAATGGTCAAATTTGCCCAAATTTTATTTCCTAAAAATTTGACAAAATTTTGAAATTTAGAAATTAAATGTGACTTGTTTGAATTTGACTTTGAATGTAGCATTAAAATGAATAAACAGGAACCAGAAGGGAACAGAGACAACAATACAACAGCAACTTTATCCGGTAAAATTATTTGTAGAATTTCTAAGTAGAACTCTTGTAAGATTTGGAAGAATTGCTCATTTTTTTGTGGTGTTGTCTTTTGTGTTCTCAGGGATAGATGGTTCAGCAATATTTAATTTCATCAGGCAAGATGACTCAATCAAACTTATGAATAATTTTCCCAGGAAGCAAAAAAATGCATTGAAGTCTCATTGGGGCTGAAAATTGGATATATTGGCCTGAAAGTCCAACTTCATGGCAACATTTACCTAAATTTGGATCAACATAAATGCCCAGTACGAGGGGGGGGGGGGGGTTCCTAGTGGTTGTTTATTAGCACCAATTGATTCCAACACAGATAGGAACTGTTCCAAAAGTGGAATTTGAGCGATCTGAATTCCAATTTAAACTATTATGGTGTACTTGTTGACAAATTTGAATTCCAAATTGGATTTAGGAATCTAGTTAGATTTCTTAGTATTCTGACCGGATTTAATCTGACTCAGATTTTTGCCTATAACCAAGAGATGGAGTGACCTTGAACCTTGATCTCTTCCTTTCCCAAATCACAACTTTCTATCAATCTCTGGATAGCAGCTGTGAAACTGCAAAAATCACACAAATTTGAACCATTCACTCAGAATGAAAATTGGATGATTTCTGTAACATTTTTAGCCCTTTGTAAAACAAATCTCCATCATTAATCATTATCAATATTGTAAACCTCACCGGTGATTGTAGACAAAGAAAGAATACTACAATATTACCGCTGCAAAATGTCATTTTATGTTATTTATGTAATGGCATTGTCACCTTGATAAAGATGGCCCAAAATGACGCAGGTGCAGGTTTCTTGCAGGTGTCAGAGTGTCATTTTAGGACCACAAAGGCCGGGGCCACCTTTATCATGGTGACAAGACCCAATGCAATTGGTGCAATGCCAAGTAAATCTGCTTCTTGTTCCAGAGTGCAGATTTCTTTAATTGGCATTTGGGAGTTGTGGTGCCTGCAGTGCCAGGAGTCCGCACTTCACTTTTAGGTCTTATGGTGACTGGGCAGTGGAAAAAGAACCTGCGCATTAAATGCCATAATAAAAGCAACAATCTGCTTTCTACTTGTGAAACTTTTTACCAGTGCTGCGCAGTCCTGGCGGTGCAGAGAGCCGGGTGCACTCCGGGATCTGTCTAATCTTTAATAAATGGAAGATATATAAAGCAGCTTGTTATAACAACTGCAGCAATTGGGAAGTATTTTTGGTTTGGAAGGTGTTAAGTCACGCAGTCACCTGACCGTCAAATTGTGACTTTTCTAACACTCGGAATAAATGACCTCAGGTTGTTTTTATATTAAACATCCACAAATCTGGCTTCACCTGGCTAATCCACTCACTATAAAAACAGCATGACGCATCTAATAAAGGAAGTCACATCACTTGTGTCTGATCTGTGCAAGAAATCACTTGTATCCTAGGTGTGGAGGCTGCAGGCGTGTTTAAAGGGGATGCACAGCGACGGCGATAAAAAGAAACATAACAAACAATCTTGTGCCGCTTTCATCCTTCAGTCAGGAAAGAGATATAAAGTCACATTAAGAAGTGCAACAAGCACCCAGTCATATATAGGGAATTTATTTAATTTTGTCACTATTACTGTCTGAACACTAGAGGGCAGCAGAGCGACTTCAATGAATGTTAGCTTCCTGCCTATTAGAAAACTCCACGTCCCATGATTCCTTGCATTATGTATCATGGATGTAGGCGGTGACATTTGTAGTCTCGGCTTTCTCCAGCACAATGGGGTGGCTACAAATAAAGACACAGAGCATGAATTGTAGCCACAGGCATTAGGGAAATGCAGACCTCCGGATGGGAGGAATTTATACAACCTAATCCCAAAGTTCTTTTTTAATGTACCCTGCTGCATAATACATGCTATATAAATAATAATAAATGCTTCTCTTCGGGGCAGGGTCCTCTCCTCATGTATCACTGTCTGTATTAGTCTGTCATTTGCAATCCCTATTTAATGTACAGCACTGCGTAATATGTTGGCGCTATATAAATCCTGTTTAATAATAATAATAATAATTTTTAATATACAGCGCTGCGTAATATGTTGGCGCCATTCAAATCCTGTTTATTAATATTAAAAATAATAATAAAAATAGTAATAGTAATAATAATAATAATATTAATAATAAAAAGACTCCTGTACATACCCACAGTAACCTTCCACCCCCACTCTGATTACGGTAGTATTATTTAATAGGATTGATATAGCGCCAACATATTACGCAGCGCTGTACATTGAATATGGGTTGCCAATGGCAGACAGATACAGATAGTGACACGGGAGGAGGAGAGGACCCTGACCTGAGGAGCTTACAATCTAGGAGGTGGGGGAAGTATCACACAATAGGAGGGGAGATGATAGGTCCAGGCTCCAACATCACCTTAAAGTACCATTGGATACTGCCGGCTCCCTACAACCCCAACGCATTCCTATTGGTTCCTCACTATAATGCATTGACCTAACAGCCAATAGGAATGTACCTTGACCT
>NC_092867.1:1372630-1399664 GCF_032062135.1 Pyxicephalus adspersus | reverse complement strand
ACAAGAGAGTGCTATGAGCTGTATATGACAAAGAGAGTGCTATGAGCTGTATATAACATGTGAGTGCTATGAGCTGTATATGACAAAGAGAGTGCTATGAGCTGTATATGACAGGAGAGTGCTATGAGCTGTATATTACAAGAAAGTGCTATGAGCTGTATATGACAAGGGAGTGCTATGAGCTGTATAGAAAGTCAAATGTAATCAAAGGGAGTGCTATAAAATTATTTTAAAATTATAAAATTAGTGCTATATATTACGATCATGAATAAGGCAAATAAAACCAAATAGAGGGCAATGGGAGCCCCATATGAATAAAGAGAGTGCTAGGAAAAGCACGGATAACTTGGGAGAATACTATGAATGCCAGATTTTATTAGAGTGTTACAATGCCTATTACCACAGAGAGTGCTATGAGAGCTGCATATTAGTAGTGCTGTGAGAGCCAAATAATACTAATGAGAGTGCTATGAAAGCTGGCTATAAAATACTGGAGCGAGAGTAAGCTATGCGAGGTCCACAATACCAAGGAGAGGGCTATGAGAGGTGCAGATTACAAGAGAGTGCTAGAGGAGCCCCAGATGAGCAGGAACTGTTCTATGAGCTCTGTATATTACTAGTGAGACAGCAATAAGCACTGAATATCATGTGAGAGAGAGCCAGGAAACCAACAAGACACCTCTGAGACAAATATTATTAGAGAGAGTGCTATGTAGCTATGGTGAGAGAGCCACATGAGAGTGCTATGAGATCTCCATATTATCACAAAAAGAACCAAAAGTTATCAGAGAAAGTGATGGGAGAGAGCTGTAGCTTGCTGGTGAGAGTGCTATGAGAGCCACATATTGTCAGAGTGCAATGATAACTGTATATGATATGTGAGAGTATAGAGAGAGTGCTATGAGAGCTGCATATTATGAGAGTGTTATAATCACTGCATGATACTGGAGAGAGTGCTATGAGAGTACAATATTTTAGAGAAATTGTTAGGAAGCTGCATATTATAAGAGAGAGTGCTACGAGAGCCACCGGCCTGCAGCCTCTTGCACAGGGAATCCCCTACGTCATTATAGTGGGCGTGTGCGGGACCCACATGGACCACATCCACTCAGATTCCAAAAACCTCCTCTGCACGGAGCCCGCACTGACACTGGATTCCGTGAAAAGGGAATCCCTCACGTCACCCTGGTGGGCGTGTGCTGTGCAGGACCCCTGCAATTTTTTTTGGCCCCCACAAATTTTCACCTTACCAAATCTGGCCCTCTTTGCAAAAAGTTTGGACACCCCTGTAATAAAGTGTTTTGGGACATGTGTAAAGGCCGAGCCAAGCTCAATGTTTAATTACATATAAAACATTGTGTATTGAATAACTAATCAGGTGACTTTGGAGGTAAGCAGGGGTGGGGCTAAGCTCAATGAATAAAGCAAAAGCCAAGATTTGCACCTAACATCAGCTCCGGTTTCCAGTTGTCAGCCACTACCAAGCAAATATTTATCACATGGTCTGTTAACGTTGCCCGGAATTACTTTACTGTTCCTGAGAAAAGAGAAGTGATTTGTCAACGCTCAGGGCCACACGATTACGTGAACAATGTTCACTCATAATTGTATGTATTGTATTATTAGTAATAGCATAGCAGAGCTGTGATAGGATAGGATGGTCACATGTCCCAATAACATAGGGGCCGTTCCTTGACTCAGGGAAGTAGGTGGAGCCATAAAAATTGCCAGCCAACCAGAGACCTAGGTGTGTAGAAAAGATGCAAACTAAGTGCAATGGATGGAAATCAAGTCTTTGGAAGTCGGGCTGGGAGCCAATGAGAAAATGTAACCCAGAAGGTCATGGAGAGGTGTGTCCAGGATGTCAAAGAACCAAAACATGCTCCAATTGAAGTGTAGCACAGTTTCCCACAACCAAAGGAATATATCATATTTTTCCTTCCATCACGGATCTCAAAAAATGGGGGGATTCCTTCATTTCAGGTAAGTGGGTGGAGCCATGCAAATCATGGAGAGCCTTGAGATTTTTGGACTTGGGTTGTCACTACTCTTTCACCTAAAATGCAGGCGCACTATTGGTCCCACTCACCATCCAGGAGAGGAGAGCAGAAGATTGGAGAATGTTGTGGGACTACAGCTCATGGTGGGTGGCGGTGTCTACGGAACGTCTTCAACATTACTAGAACAAGTCTGATTGGGTGGAACTAACTACCAATAGATATACCATTACCTGGATTAACTAGTACTGGCACAGGCAGGATTCATGTAAAGTCTTATGATGGGATCTCATAACTTGGGTTAACTTCTTGGTGTGCCATGCTTGGCAACACGCTGCCGCATGCACTACATTTCTGAGCAACATGGTGCACTGAGCTACCAATATGCATGGATGGGTTTCCAAAGCGCATTTTAGGTCTCACAGTGCACAGCCATAGCCGGACCCTTTTCATGGCTGTTGCCACATCGGCCTCCTCTCAAGGTTGGGTTGGCACCACAGGAATTTCTTCTCATTTTTCTTGCATGAACTTGCAACTATTTTTTTCGTTACTCCTGAACAATGTGTATTTCAGATCCTCCATGGAAGGGGAATTCCGATGACTACATTTGTGTGCCAAAATCAAAAAACTTTGTAATGCACCTGGCGAAGCTTGGATTTGTTCGGGTCAGTGAAGATTAAAGCTGAACTTGGGCAGGAATGTCTATTCAGCCCTTTAATCTAAGGCTTTGTCTAACAACTAAAAAATCTTGCTGCATCCACAAATCAGGACAACCCCGTGCTACAAGGGCCAACAGTGAGCGCATGGGCAGAACTGACTTGCGCCCCTTGTGGCTGAGGGGGGTACGGTAGGAGGGCATCGGGTTTATCTTCTATCCTGTCCTGCTGGTGCTGTAGCCCCTATAACCTAATTGTGCATCATCTCCCCACCTCCCTTCTCCATATCAGGGGCCCAGGACTGTGTGCTTTATGCATGGAGGGTGACCCCCTTCTACTGCAAGTATGGGACCCGGGGATTGGATGAGAAGACATGCAAGACTGCGGGTGTATAATACGACCACTGAACTGAATTAGCTGTCTTCCAACCTGGGACCCAGAGCTGCAAAGGCAAGAGTGCTAACCACTGAGCCACCTTGCTGCCCTTGATTTTGATACCCCAGGCTCAATGGATTTGGGGCCCCTGTTGGCTAAGGGGGGTCTGATGCACACTTTGCACCTCCCTATGACTGCCCATGGCTAATTTGAAAAATGTTTCATTGCCCCTAAAAACGCTGCAGTAACGGACTGCCAAGGGGTGAAGGTGGGGCCAAATATTTAGGCATGTGGGTGCAACTATGGTCCCCTCCCCTAATACAATATATATGTAGATGGGGTTGTACAGTGATTATCATTTAGAAAATTGGCTTTAGATCTAAGCAGACCAAAATCTGCCCCTCACAGAATCATTTATCACTTACTGTATAGCCGGGGTGTCAAACTCAGGCCCGTGGGCCAAATCTGGCCCGCACTGTAATTACATTTGGCCCAAGAGAAAATACCAAATGTCTACTAGAGCTTGCCCACAAGTAGACCATGCATGCACCGCTAATACTACAAATCCCAGAATGCTCTGCTGGCTCGTCAATCAGGACCCACAAGCGCCCCTCCTCTGCTGACCTTCATTAGCGACCTTCCTCAATTGTAGATATTTTTTCAATAAATATCAAGGTTGGCCCACGACTTTGTCTAAATTTTTCATTTTGGCCCCCTGTGTATTTGAGTTTGACCCCCCTGATTTACAGCTACAATTTACTGGGGAATTATTTTCCCACGCAATCTACAGATCATACAATCTGATTGTCCAATCGTCTTTACTATAACTATACACAGTTCATTCCGTTACAATCCAATCAGACACTTGCACTCCATATTGTGCAGTAAATCTAAAGGAAATTGTACAATCAGGTTGCATGTTGTCAGCTTTAGGGCCACTTTATAATCAGATCCTGCATGGCAGTTATCGGTTATCGGTGTTCTGATTGCAAGAGAGAGAGCCAATGAGAAACTCCATTTACATGGCTGCAGTCACCGGTCGCCATATTTAAAACTGACACATGCAGCTCATTCACTTCCATTGCGAGCTCACACGCTATTTTTAAACGGTTCAACAAAAGCAATCCCGATTTAAACCAACACCGCAGATCTGCATTGATCATTTATCACTGGCTGAACGTTATCTGCTGATCGTTTATAAATGCCACCGCTGCAAAAAAAAGATCATCGCTAATTCCTTAGCAATGTATGGCGATCGTTCCGAATAAATCGCGGTGTTTATAACAGACGATGATATTAGCCAGTTGCCACTTTTTTATTGCAATTTCTGCAGCAAAGATTCTGCATTTTAGAAAGCTTTTATTGGTTTCCTTTGTCAGTTTGGTGTCAGTTTGCGATGTGCAGTGCATTGTACAGGCCCAGCGTGTTCCCAGCCTCCCCTTACCTGTCCCTGCCTGCCTTGTGAGTGACGTCCCAGCTGCGTAGGCGTGTCCTCACCTGCCTCCCCTCCTCCACCTGTCTCTCCCTTTCTGCTTGTGTCTTCCTGATGTACTCTGCCCCTCTCTCACCTGGCCTGATCTACTCACAGGAAATTCCTCCCTTCTGGAATCGTACTGCGGCTGTCACATCCCAGCGCTGCCCATCGACCCTTTAACGCCAAACATGCGACCGGTGGACCCCCCTTCACATTTCTGCAGCAAACAGGTAACAATCGATTGATCACCGTGCGGCTGAATCTACCTCTTCCCTGTGACTCTCTCTCCAAACTGGCAGCCATTGCACCTTGGCTTGCACCAACTTGCCAAAAAGTTCCATGGGGGATGTTTTTCTTTTTCACGGCCCAACCCGGGGGGGTAAAGCTACGCCCTCCCAAGTCCAACGCATACAAGTCACGAGATGTAAAACGATAACAATGTTTGTCGCCCAATTGGGAATTTGCTGGGGTCAGCACGAGGGGATCCCACCACTAAAAACGTTTTGTTTCCTGGTTTGGATTGGAGGTGGCGTACGGTTTGCTGGAGGCCTGGCTTGTACGGGGTTAACCTGCAGACCAGGACACGGTGACATGGCTTTCATCTCATGTTGGCCATAAATTAGCTTCTTGCAGTTTATTTTTGATCATTCTGAGGATCCGAACTTTGTGGGTTTTTTCTTTTACATTTTAGTTGGCGTGTTTCTTTTTGTTGTGTTGTTTTATGTTGATTCACTTTTATTGTAACAAAGTGTTTTATGTGCGTCTGGCCGCCTGTAAATCGGCTGTTTAGTTTTCTTGCCAAGTTGGCATGATTCAGAAGGCCCTCGTCTGCAGCTTCTAAGGGTGTGTGAGTCGGTTGCACGTTGTCTGCGGATTAATAATCACCTTCTGTGTTGCAATTAATTTTCTCTGACTTTTCTAGATCGGCCAGTAACCGGCAGATTGGGAAATGGCTTTGATCTTGGCACAGTCCTAATGAGCCCAGTCCTTTTTGGTCACAAATGGAAACTTGTTTGTCCAGCTGTCTCTGTGCTATTTTTATGTGCGTTTTGTTTGTTTTGATATTTTATGTTATTAAGAGTCTCGCCGTGCTGACGTATAGGATTGCATTAGAGTGCGTTCACCAATGTGCCTTACCCATAGCTGCAGGGACTTCGCCAACCCCCAATTACCCCAATGTGAGAGTCATTTTCAGAGTTATGTGATTACTCGTGATATCACGGTGCTGTGTTCGTTTTTGGGCCCATTATTCGTGATTAATCACCGCGCGCCCTCAACGTATCTTCTCTGCTCACACAGTTATGCTGCGGACTGATGGGGGGGACGCCTGCTGCGTGCTACCGAGGGGGGGGATGGCCCTTTAACTGCAATGCAACCCTGTACTACAATGTTACCCAAAGCTGAAGTCAGCACAGACAATCTCTGGGCATTGCCAACCACCGGTGCCAAGCTTTTCCATAATACCTGAGTTGTTTCTTAATGGACTGTTGGTTACCTGTGGTTAGGAAGCGCTACCCGCTCGGCTTCTGACCGCCTGCGCAGTATTGACTGCTGGTAGTTTTGGGCACCTTGAGGACGAATTAAGTTCTGTCGCGCCATGTGATTCCGTTGTGGCAATGAATCGTTGCTCCAAATCTAGCAATTTTTATTTTATATCAGAAAAAATGACCAGAATTTTTTACTTAGCGAGAAATCGTTTTACATAAGGAGGATCAGGGTGAATAAATTACCGATGTCACATGACCTAACGCGATACGGATTATAATCCAGGTCCAGGTTATAATTATTTAATGACACCAGATGGATGTTGGTCCGGTTCTGCAGCCTCATGTTTTGCACTCCAGTGAACCCATTTAGTTTGGTGGCAGCTGGAAAATAAAGCTGGTATCAGCCGAGAGCAGTCCAGGATGGACAAAACCTTTATTCTCACAGTGATGGCTGTGTGGTGCAAAATATTATACATCTGCATTGTGCTGCACCCCACAACCACCATTGGAAATCTATGGGGTCCATACTAGGTGAGCTTCCTGCCCCCTCGCCCTTGTCCAAATCTAAAAGTTCCAGCATTGCAGAAGTCAAACTCTTCTGATTGGGCCCCGGATAGAAGTACCCCTTGTGGCCCTGCTGCACCTATAATATAGACACGGCAATGTGTAGGTGCTTTGCCTACATTTAGGTGCATTGACAGTGATGGCTCCGTAATACATGGCATGCAGCGTTATGGCGTTACTAGGTCCAAACCTCTAGAGTTGGGTAAGTCCTTGCACATGGATCGCCATTACGGAAGAAGAAAGGCACCAACTTTGTTCAGGCATCATACAAGCTCACCGTCTACATCCTCACAAATGACACAATCATGTAAATCTTGGACAATTCTCGGCACAGATCAGCCCCTGATTCTCACCTTGTGACTTACAAAGTTACAATACTGCACTCTGGGGGGGACTAAAGAAATGCTTCCTCCTGCCTGCGGCAGACTGATGACATAGCCAAAGTCACTGAACTGGAGCTCAAGGACGGTTTTTGTAATGTAAGTTAGGTGGAGCTTTGTAAATCATGTTGTTACTGTATACTGTAATGTGTCAGGAATTTATTCTTGCTGCCTTATAACTTTACAGGTACGTTCATTTTATCCTCCCCAGTGCAGATTGGTGAAATGACGGTGAAAGTGAATTCGGCAGTCCAGCACTTTCTCTATATTATATTCATAAATGAACAATGCCAATTCACCTGGTACATTGGTGATAGGTAATAAGGAGGGGAGGGGGGTAACCAAGTCAGGAGCTCTTCCCTTATCCAAATTCTGAATTGCAATGTTGCTCCTGCTCCTTAAAATACATTTTCTCATCGTTCTCCTCTCCGGATCTCCTCCAGCTTTTCACAATTTATGTTTTTTTTTACAGTGACAACCAAATCTGATAAATACGGAGCTTTCATCATTCTTTTCAGAGAGATTTCTGTTCATCAAATTCTGTGATAGGAAATGAGCACAAATCTCCCCCATACGGGCCACAATAATAAACCTGAGGGGGGGCTCTGCTCTTTCTTGTATCCAATACAAATAAAACCAAGCCGTGCTTTGTAATAATAAGATGTGATTCGTGTGCAGTCTGAGCACTCCCAGTGCTGAGTCAGAAGGATCGCTCTTCTCTGTAATGATTACTCATGGCATGGAGATAAGGGCAGCCACCATGGCAGGATGGGAGTGCAGCATGGATGTGCCAAATAAATCTCAGATCTCCAGGCAAATATTAATACCCCTCACCCAAACCAAGACTGGCATCACTCGCCAAGTCATAGTCATGTGACACTCAAGTCCAGAGTCTTCTAAACTTTTCATTTTGTAGAAAGTTTAGTTGAAGAGGAGACTTTCCTATTTAGCATCTAATGGTGGGGTCCTTCTTTGTTGAGGTTGACACTTCATATTTGATATGTAATGGTGGGGTCCTTCTTTGGTGTCATGCTTGAGGTGGACACTTCATATTTAGAAACTAATGGTCCTTTTTTGGTTGAGGGGGACACTTCCTTGGTGTCATGCTTGAGGGGGGCACTTTGCATTTGGTATCCAATGGTGGAGTCCTTCTTTGGTGTCATGCTTTAGGTGGACATGATATATGATATCTAATGGTGGGTGTCCTTGTTTGGTTGAGAGGGACACTTCATATTTGGTATGTAATGGTGGGTGTCCTTCATTGGTGTCATGCTTGCGATGGGTGCCTCATATTTGGTATCTGTGGGGTCCTTCTTTGGTGTCATTCTTGAGGAGGACACTTTCTATTTAGAAAAAATGGTGGGGTCCTTCTTTGGTTGAGGGGGACACTTCTTTGGTGTAATGCTTGAGGTGGACACTTTGTATTTTGTATCCAATAGTGGAGTCCTTCTTTGGTGTCGTTCTTGAGGGGGCCACTTTGCATTTGATATCTAATGGTGGGGTCCTTCCTTGGTGTCATGCTTAAGGGGGGCACTTTATATTTGGTATCTAATGGTGGAGTCCTTCTCTGGTGTCATGCTTTAGGTGGACACTTTGTATATGATATGTAATGGTGGGGTCCTTCCTTGGTGCCATGTTTTAGGTGGACACTTTGTATTTGATATCTAATGTTGGGGTCCTTCCTTGGTGCCATGCTTAAGGGGGGCACTTCATATTTGATATCTAATAGTGGGGTCCTTCCTTGGTGCCCTGTTTTAGGTGGACACTTTGTATTTGGTATCCAATGATGGGGTCGTCTTCGAGGTTGTAGCAGCAGTGTAGTTAGCTCCAGGAGACGCTTTTGAACCGGCGGGTGAAGTCCCATGTGTAGTGCTGGATAAACATTTGGAAATGGCACTGATGAAGGACCTGGATGGTAGATTTAGGTGGGTGTATCTATAGCATGTCTGGATAGAGGCTGAGATGATGAGTTGGAGTTCTTTATACTTCGGGGCCCAGGAGTAGCTAAAGTGGAGGACTGCAACAGGTGGCAAATGTTTGCTCAATTGTTTCCCAACCCGGGTTCCATGGAACCCCAGAGAAATAAAATGTCAAAGAAAGAAAAGAAGACCCTAACTGACCAAACAGAAAGGGGTTTAGAATGCTGTGCATTTGAAGCCCCCACTTTATATTTGCCCCATTTGGAGCACCCACCTACTCCAGGGGTCCACCAGACAGTGGTGCAAGAGTCAGAATTTAGGGGTCCCCACCATCTGCCTAGGGCCCAATTTAGTGTAAGATCAGTGCTAATAATATCTTTTTGAATCATTGTGAGAAATGATTTCAAAAAGCTCCTAAATACCACAAACATTTTTGGCCAATCAGTAAATATGTACACCAAGCGGAGGACCACTCAGGAGGAAAGGGGGACAGAAGGGTATATGATGGATATGGTGCAAGGGGCCGATCAGTTTTTATTTTTTAACACAGAACATGCTGATAGGATAAGAGAACAGAATAACAAAGAGATGGCCTCATCTGTATGTGCTGCCTCTCCTTTCACTGTCCAGTCTCATTCTGCTAGGGGCCAGACCTGTAAGTCTTACTGAACAGCAGCTGAGCAAACGTACGCCTGCCCTACCAGACCAGAGCTATGGAGTGTTGTCTGACAGATCTGTGTAAATCTCAGGGCAGGATAAACACTTGGTAAAACCGCCTCCTTATTTATATTTCTTGTTTGCCTGGAATTCAGATTTTTTTTCTTTTTGTTTGTAGTTTAGGATACGCAGCTTTACGCCGTGCTGACTTCAGTGAATGCAGATGTCATTCAGCCGTCCTCTTCTATCCGGCTATAGAAAGCGTTTGAAGACGTAAACATGAGGAGTGCAGGAACAGGGCGTGTGGTCTCAGGACGGGAGGGGTATCGCTAATCTTAGCCTAACAATGCATGCCGGCACCGGACGTAATTTGGTGCCGATTGGGTTAACCTCCAGTTCCTGCACCGGCACCGTTTCTTGAGCGAGAATCGGACCGCACATCCTGGCCCGATATGGTGGCCAGAACTTTAAAATCATTTCCAGGGACAACCTGAAGCTGAGGCAGTGCCCCGAACCAACTTCTCCATGGTCTCCGTGCACTGCAGCCCTTGGTATGATTGCTCTATTCAATTCTAAAGTCTCATTTTTAATTTATTTAACGTTTATCTGTAGCCGAAACTCTAACAACCCCCGACAGGTATTTCCTTTTGTTTTTTCCCTCACTTCCTGTCCTGGTGACAACTTATCAATAAGGCCGTGTGTTTGGGTTGACTTCCAATGGGGACACGGATGAGGAGGTTCCAGCCAATCATTTCAATCATCATTGTGTCCCTGCGTTATGAGATTTTATTTTACTTGTTGTTATATTTAATCAATATTACGATTTATTAATCTATCCTTTACTATGGATTACAGGTAACCATCCGCTTGTTCAGTAATCTGTATTGATAAAGCTTATTAATATATATCTAATCAAATATCAATTGAAATAGAAATTATTGATGATTAATTAGTTGATTGATCGATTCAACAATTTATTTGATCTTCTAATCAAGCAGAAATATTGCCCAGGGTATGGAGAGAGTTGCAGGGAATACGCTGCGTGATTTCATCTCGATTTTATTTTCCATCAATAATTACGATCGATTGATCCCTGTGATTGATTGTTATGCAATTCATGATCCAAGTGCTCCAAGTCCTATCCACTTGTTGGTTGGATAACCGATCGGCGTTACAATCATCTATCATCGCCAATATCTATTCTGACACAGGAAGTGGTGATCGTTTCAATATGATGATTGGCCAATGGGGAACAAGGAAAATCAATATGTGATTAATGATCAACATTATGATCACAATCACCAGATTAGATCATCAAATCGTCAGAACATTTTGCAAAGGATATGGCCAGTGTTAAAAATATCCTCCTTGGCTTCTTTTAATAGGGTAACTTTGTCCCTAGGTCAGGAAGCAGAAAAACTTTCCTTTGGGGACACAGAGTCAAAAAAGCAAATGGTCTTTGTTGTTATTGGGCCTGATTTATTAAAGTTCTCCAAGGCTGGAGAGCATACACATTCATCTGTGAAGCTGGGTGATCCAGCAAACCTTGGAATAGATTTCTTCAATGTCATTTGCTCTTTGCTAGCAAATGTTTTCAATCCTGGACTAGATCCACTCCAAGTTTGCTGGATCACCCAGATTCACTAATGATAGTGTATCCTCTCCAGTTTTGGAGAGCTTTATTAAATCAGGGCCATTGGTTGGAAAGGTTTCCTTAATTTCTGTTCAGACAATGACAATGTTGTCACTAAGACAGGAAGTGAGAAGCTGCAGAAAGGGGCCACAGGCTTCAGAAAATTAAAGCAGAACTATTTTACGTTCATTGTATGAAAACACCTGCAAACTAATAGCAAATTATTTTTTAAAACAATCTATTTCCAGATTGCTGGATCACCCAGGTTCTCCAATGTTATTTTATCCTCTCCAGTCTTGGAAAGCTTCCACACATATTTAGTAAATTAAACCCAATGTGTATAGAAGGAGGCTGGGGTGACAACTCGGGATCACAATTGGCAGACTGGACCAGAGAGTTGTCACCCTGTAAAAGGCACCTGAAAAGGACCTTTATGGTAGGATCACGGGGTAATGTCAATGATAGTTGCAGATTTGAGTAAATGTAACATTTTTGATCTTCATGAAATTGGGTCCTGCTAAATAAGAAGGATTAGGACTGTGTATGTGAAGGGAATATTCAGTTACTGGCATCTTTATATTATATTGTATTTATTACTATTATTGCTATTAAGGCTTTAAAGTAAAAATAAGAGACTGCTGATCCGGGGAAGATCCGAGCGTCTCAAGGATTCTGGAAGGGATTTATTTCCCCTGTTGGAGGGTTTTTTTGCCTTCCTCTGGAT
The DNA here is from genome assembly GCF_032062135.1 of Pyxicephalus adspersus. Lineage (NCBI taxonomy): Eukaryota > Metazoa > Chordata > Amphibia > Anura > Pyxicephalidae > Pyxicephalus > Pyxicephalus adspersus. The sequence continues at coordinate 1,387,798 of NC_092867.1, read as the reverse complement.
CAGCTATGTCCATAGGTTTTATATCTGGGATATGTTTATTTCCCCAGTGGTTGAACCTGATGGACTTTTGTCTTCTTTCAGCCTGACTTTCTATGTAACTATTACTTTTAGGTGTGGTCTCCTGTCTTAACGTTTTGTTTTTATCTTGTAGATGGAGTGACCATGGAAACTACAAACGAGGGGGAAGGGGACAACCTTACCAGGCCCACGACAACCTTTGACCAAATCTCAGAAGGGCCACACGCCAAAGACAGTGAGAATAATGAGTCACAATTCAAGGAGGACACCTCGCAGCAAATGCTGACTTGTAAAACTGGAAATACTGGGACAAAAGCCAGCGCACCGCCTTGTGATAAAGGAACAACAACTGGTCAAGGGTCACATGGCACGTCACCAGCCAATGATAACCAAGTGCAGAATGCCAATCCGCTGATCCAGCTGGAGGCACGTGACCAAACACCTGAGACAGACAGTCTGGAGAGACCTATGGAAGTGGAGGTCACGTCGAGTGATGACAGCGGGGACTGGGAGACGGCCAGCGAAGCAAGTGTCACATATGAGCAGTCCAGTGATATCAAAGGAGAACAAAATGAAAATCTGGATAATGATGAAAAAATGGAGACTGGAGACCATTTGATGATTCAGACACCTAGTGAGCACCTGGAGAAAACTGGAAGTGAAGGGACTGGGGAATTGGCAAAGGATGGTCAATATTGTGAAAGGACTTACAATATGGATCAGGTCCTCACTCATGGAACCAGGCCTCAGATTGATGATGTTGCTAGTGAGAAATCCTTGTCTGATGTTGACAAGACTGAAAGTCAGGAGATATCACCTGAGGTTGATGAAGCCTTAAAAGAGGGGACAGTCTATAAAGAGTCTGATCCTAATGTTAAAGAGGCGCTGACTGAGGAGTCCAAGTCTTGTTTGGTCACTAGGAAGCCTCCTATTGAAGAGATAAACTATGAGGAGCTTCCCAAGGAGTCTGGTCCTCATGAGCAGAATAGTTCCAATAAGGAGGAGATATATCCTGAGGATATTGAGGCTCAAATGGAAAAGGAGGCCAATGGAAACATAGGGCCCCAGATCACCGAGCAACAGGTAGGAGAGGTAGAGTGTGGGTTGACACAACTTCACGCTGACATAACCGTTTCAGAGTGTGGAGAACCTCTAGTGGAGACCCCCAACCTTGAGGGCACTGATCAGGTTTCTGATAGTAATGAGGTAATTAGAACAGAGTTGGAGGCTTATATTGTAGAAATAATCAATGACCAATGTAGCCCGCTAATGGAAGAGGTAGTTAGTGATGAAATAGTGGATTATGATGAAGAGGAGGTCAGTGACCACTCCGTGTCCGAGGAGGCGGTCAGTGGCTATTCCGTGTCCGAGGAGACAGTCAGTGACCATTCTGTGTCCAAGGAGGTGGTCAGTGGCCATTCCGTGTCCGAGGAAACAGTCAGTGGCCTTTCCGTGTCCGAGGAGACAGTCAGTGGCCTTTCCGTGTCCGAGGAGACAGTCAGTGGCCATTCCGTCTCCGAGGAAGCAGTCAGTGGCCATTCCGTCTCCGAGGAAGCAGTCAGTGGCCATTCCGTCTCCGAGGAAGCGGTCAGTGGCAATTCCAAGTCTGAGGAAGCGGTCAGTGGTCATTCCAAGTTCGAGGAGGCAGTCAGTGGCCATTCCGTGTCCAAGGAGGTGGTCAGTGGCCATTCCATGATAGAAAAGTCTGCTAGTGAGATGACTATGTCCCCAGTTTACCCAACCGAGCCTTACATTAGGGACACACTGAGTGGGGAGCCAGGGCCTTGTGTTGAGAGAGACTGTGAAGAATCAGTAACTCATGATGAAGCATGGTTCCCTGAGGTTAGTGAACCAGTTGGTAAGAGGACATTAGATGCCCTTGGTGATAGTGGTAGTCTGGGGAAAGGGATTCACACCATTGAAAACATTAATGAAATAAAATATTTGGCTGGCCACACACTTAGTGTAGTGTTTGAAGGAAACTATATGGAGGAAGTTGTTGAGAAAAATGAAAACTCAGGCTATGTCATTGACAAGGAACAAGGCTACCTTGAAACAAACGCCTCCAAAGCAGGTGTTGATAGCAAAATGGAAATGGTCAATGAAGCGGAAATGGTTGAGAATAAATTAACCATTAGCAAAAGCTCCAGTGTTGACACAAAACTTATTACTGAAGTTGAATTTGAGAATTACATTAGTGAGGATATTAGTGAGGAGACTTCTAGTAAAGTGATAACACATGACCAAAAAGAGCTGCTAGATCGAGACACTGATGACACTGTGAGCAAAGATACACAAGGTTTAAATGGTGCCGATGAAGAGACAGTCAGCACAGAGACTGGGAGTACCAATGAACATAGGGAGGGTGGTCATGAAGAAATTGTCACCCAGGTGACTTTGGGACACTCTGCAGGGACGATAATTGAGGAGACTTTTAAAGATCATCCAGAAAGTGACTTCAAAGAGACAGATATTCACAGTAATGTGGAGTCATCTTATGTCCGTGAAGAAACCAGAGCTGAAGATATATTAACAGAAGATACTGTACATGCACATGTGGACTGCAGGGATACTTCTGAATATGAGACAGCTGCTGATGATTTGCAGACTATTGACTATACAGACAATGTATATGAGACCTTATCTGTTGACCCTAGAGAGACTCTTAGTACAATGGAAGAGGCAATGAAGTCTGACAATATCGAAGAACAAAATGAAATGGAGACTTCCAGCATTCTAGAGATAGTTGAACAGGGTAGAGACAGCCAGAACATGGATGATGTATTTGTAGATGGAATATTGATTGAGTCTTCCAGAGAAGGAGAGTTAGCGAAAATTAGTGCAAATCAGGAAATGGTAGAACTTTTTGGAGAGATTTCAGAAATCCCTCAACATATTGTAAAAGAAAGAACTTCTAAAGAAAATGAGTCAGAGCCTGATGATGAAAATGATGGGGTTGAAGAATTGGGATTGCAAGATCTCAAAGAGGGGATAGAAACTTTGAGGCTGGAAAGTGAAAGTTCATATTTGAATTTTAGTGAAATAGACACAAAAGGGAACAATTTAGAGGGCAGCGTGAGGATTTCTGAGGACCTTTTAGAGACAATCAGCCACAAAAGATCATTTGAAAATGATGTTGACCAACCAGTCTCCATTATTGATGACATTTTATATATGAATGTAGAGACTGATACAGTAACCAAGACTGACACTGCTGAGCAGATGACTTCAGACCAAACTATCAACAAGGAAATTGAGGATGCTGAATTGGACAAATCCCAGAACAACATGGAGACCGACAGTATTCCTGGTATGCTGGTGGGACCTTTATCTTTGAAGCCTCTATTATTTTCAAGTGACCCTTTCCAAAGTATGGATTTAGTCGATAAACCACATGGACCAAACACTGAAAATTTCCAGTTGGTGGGTTCCCAACACAAGGACATCACTGACTCTGGAAGTGGAGAATTAGGTTTACCACTGGAGCAATCGTTCAGCCTTAGTTTTGAAAGAGAAGACCAAGAACCAATCCAGAATGTTATACAAAAAGTGGAAATTGTGGGACCTCATGATAGGATACAGTTTTCAGGTTTTTTAGAAGACCATAAAGAACTTGTTGAAGATGAGCCAGACTGTTTTAACCAGGCACTGATTTTTGATAAGGAACCGATAGGTAGCACATTCTTACCCATTTCAATACCTTTTACAGAAACAAATAAAATCTTTATGCCGGAAGCAACACTGACCGTTGAAGCTGAATCAAATTCACCAGAGAGGACTTTGTCACAGGAAGGCCTAACAGTTGATGATGAAGGCCAAGTGGGTTCCAGTACAGAAATGAATCGACATGCAGTAGAGGACACGGAAGCTGATAGACTATCATTACTTCAGGGTAACATGGATTCAGGTATAGTAAGTGGTCAACATGCAGTAGAGGAAACGGGAGTTAATCGACCATCACTACAAATAACAAGGCAGCGTAGTAACACAGACCCTTGTCTTAGCTATGATCAAGGGGAAGAAAACCGTGCCCAGCAGGATCACCAATATGAGAAGGAGAAATCGAGATTACGAAGTGCAACACCTCCGCTAGACAACTTTACTGCATCCTTTACTGCTACATCTCCCCAGGCTGTTCTAGAAAGCAGACCTCTAGAAAAAGCACAGATGTCTATAGTGTATCCAGAAGTAGACTATGACATAACTGAGGAAAAAAAGCCAGAGGAAGCAACACCAAAGCCGGATTATACATTTTTTCCAACACAAATATTCAATCCACTCTTTCTGGTTCAGGAAAGCACAGAAGAACATGGGTTTTATCAGGATAAACCTGTTTCATCACACGTAAAAGAGAAATTAAATAAGCCACGGTTTCCCTCACCACCTCGAGAAACAGATGTCCTAGTGAAAGTCCAACAGCCCCACACTATAAGTAGATCCAGATCTCCGACATCTTCTAAGACATCCATGGAGACATCTGCCAATGAAGCAGCTGCTCACCAAGTTGCCCCAGTCTGGCTTACTCCACGTCCATTAGATTTTAGACCTTTAAAACCAAATGAAAATCCCTTAGTAAGACGGTCTACTATAAGACATAAGAAAAATACAGGTGCCGGTCCAGCTTTTAAACGGTTTGGCGCTGTGAACCTGCCTACAATCCCACAAGGAGAAACCAGCACCATAGAAAAGGGGTCAATGCCAGCTGACACCAAAGTTCATTCTTCCAGCACCACAGGACAACGGACATTGCCTAGACAGTTGAAAATCAATGAAGAAGACGTTGGTCAACCCAAAAATAAGTCTCCAATAGAAAGATTGGCAGGTAAGAGCAAAATGCTGTTGCTTGTATAGAAAAAGCTATCTGTAAATAAGAGTGTACTCTGAAAAAGGTCTCTTTTCTAGAATGCATTGTTGTTTGTATTGAATGTATGATATAATCATTATATATGGCAAGAAACATAAGGCACAAACTGGTGGACTCTTTTATTATTAAATTAAAGGCCCCAGAGAAAATGGTGGTCCAACTCTGGAAAATAATAATCATGGAAAGGTGTCAGTCTGTGAGAAGCTCACAATGTGCAGCAAAATCAATGTAATTTGGTATCAGAGAGGAGCCTGTACAACTGTGCAAGACTGAAGGGAACGCTGGGGGTCAGATATGAAACAAATGTATATAATCCTATATTATCATCCATGTTTCATTACCATTAGTTTGTATGGTCACCTCCTGTGATTCCAGCATACTTTTCCCCCAACCTTTGCATATGGAGGTAATATACCAGTCCTTAGATACTAGTCCTAGAGTGACAACACCTCTCACCACACTGTATTTATAGATGAGCAATGTTGCCCCCTTGGTTGCCCTTCCAATTTAGACTTCAACCCTTTCCTTTTCTTCATTACTGAGAAAGAAAGTTTTTTTTTTTTTTAGTAGATCCGAGAAAGCTTGATTGTTTTCCAATATAAGTTTACTCCCCAAATGAGAAGAAACTAGAACTCTGGCAAGATTAACAGGTTTTATGTGCTTGCAGATAATGTATTTGAAAGCCTAATAATAGCATGCAGGCATCACGTCTGACCACTGGTAAGCTGCAATGTTTTACATTTTCGTTGCTGGGTTTAGGTACATTTTAATGTTGAACTCCAGGCTGACTTTCTTTGGGCCGTCCATCAATTATTTACAGCCCTACCCTTAGCAGACAAGAGGAGGCATGCTAGGGATTAACATAGGTCATTCTACTAAAAAAAAAGAAAATTAAACCACAGATGCAGAAAAAATAAAGTGGGCAGCCTTTTTTCTAATGATGTTGTTTGTATCATTGGTTTGAACCTCTATTCAGTTTTATTTGCTCTCCAAGTTTCCATAGTGAAAAGTCTGGGGAATGAAATGGAATCTCTGCAGGAACCTATTATGTAATGAAAGAGCAAGTCACATTGATGAAACCTTTTCAGTACATTAAGAGTATGAAGAAAGGTTTAGGAGAGCAATATTTTCAGAATGAAGCAACGTTCTAGAACACCATAATATGATCTTTAACTAGTAGGAGAAAAGCTTTAAACTAAACATGTGATGGTTGTTAGGCTGCTTAACTGCTAGGGCCGATCCTAGATAGTGCCAACCACTTACCCAACCCTAGCTTGCTCCATGAGTCAAGCTATGGCTGGATGATTTCTACTAGGGTTGAGTAGGTGCTTATGGCTAGTGCGAGATAGGGTAAGGTAGGCCTAGGGGTAAACTATGGTTGGGTAAGTACTTGCTACCAGGGCTAGCCAGGATTAGGTCAAGATAGGGTTGGGTAACAGATTGCTGGTAAAGTAGACCCAGGGGCAAGCTAGGGTTGGGTAAAAGCTTGCTGCTTGTGCTAGGGTTAACGCCAAGTTTAACACTAGGATTACAATCAGATTAAATCAAATAAACAAATTTTCAGCTCATCCAATGGATCTAACTCCTAACACACTTTAAAAAGTGTCTTCGCCCACTTTTACAAAGTCATAATCGGGGCATGGTTTTTCTAGGTGGGTTCACTAAGCAAAGATCCAATACGGACACTGCATGTCAACTCTCTTTTGTTTATCCTGGAGAATTTGTTACAGATGTTGTATAGGAAACCTGTGCATGGGCTGGACAGGTATTATCAATAATATTTTTATTATTACTATTAATATTAAACAGGATTTATATAGCGCCAACATATTATGCAGCGCTGTACATTAAATAGGGGTTGCAAATGAAAGACAATGATACAGGAGGAGAGGACCCTGCCCTGAAGAGCTTACAATCTAATTATGGGTTCTTGAAACAAAAGATACCCAGAAACTAAGAGACGTCATTTGTTTGGATCAATATGGCCTTTAGGGACTCAAAATTAATGCCAGCCATGCTTAAAGTTGAAGATGAATTTGCTTTAATGTTTCTTTTCATGGTTCTTCCTTTATTCCTTACCAACAGTCCAATTACCTTTCATTTCATTGAGTCTGGGACATCATCCCTGGGTGTCCATGTTTTTGATGCAATGGAGGCAGATCATGCTTGGTGCAGGGTGCTGTACATAGGTAGGGTTGGATAAGAACTTGCTAGCAGGGTCAGCCAGGGTCAAGGCATACCAAGGTTGGGTAAGGGTTGTTGGGTGGGTACTGTTGTAGTTAGGGTTACCACCAGTCTAGGCCCAAGGGATGGTTGGATAAGCAGATACTGCTAGAGCTATCTAGGGTTAGGGCAGATATTTACTAATAAGTGGTTGAGCTACCTGTCAACCGTCCTATGCAAATCAGCCTTATTACTTTGCTAAAAATGTAGTTGATGGGTGAAACTCCCAGTAGAGGTAGTGAGTCAGTGAATTGTAGGTGAATTTAAATATGATTGGTTCAAAAACAGATCTATTCATAGACGCAAAAGGAAATGGTAAAAAATAAAATAGGAGAGAGGTTCTAAGACTTTTCCCACTCCATAAAAGTCATTAATAATAATAAGTCAAAAGGTTGAAGTGTGTGTTGTTACTATGCAGAAATTGTGACCTAAGATCCATGATGGCTAGAATAATAAGATGGAAATTTCTTAAAATGGTCATGCAAACATATAAAACAACCTTTGTGTCTTGTATATATCACATTGTGTGTGTTTTTGTTATCTTCATGATAAAGGTCAGCCAAGTGCATTATAAGAACCTTGTCCTCTCCACAAGCTGACTGTTTTTCTGTCTAATACCAGTCAATCAATCGCTTATGTGTCATCAAGCTACATGTGCCTTGGCACAATCTTTAGTGTAGTGAGGATGTGATACTCCGACTTTAAGGACCATTCCACCCAAAGTTGATATTTTGATTATAAATGGTGGCTGGTTGACTGAGGTATCCCCTGGATTCTTATATGTCTTGGATATTCCAACACTGAGAGCTCCCTGTCATAATTCCTGACTTTGGTACTGTCCACCTGGAAGTTTTGGGTGTTGGGAATGGAGCAAGGAACACAAGAACAGTGATCTTACCAAAATTTTAATTTTTTATTTTTACAGAGGCTGAAGAAAATTCTAGGAAGTCTAGAAGAAGTCCAGAGGCCGTCCAGAGGCGGTAAGAAATTATAACACCACTGATGTATATGGAACAATGAAAGACACACGCTCGTGTGGTAGAATTGCTGCTACAAATTGTACAATTTATGTTCTTACAATCTTTTATGTTTTTCCTGTTAGGGGTAAACGCCCTCACATCCAGCCGCCTCAGACCTCTGAGACATCACACAGCATTCACAGACGATACTCCACCCTCATCAACTCATGTAAGTGTTAAAGGAAGTCTAAATTGTTGTGGATGGTTTAATGGGGGATATGGATAAGATTTGAAATGTTTCTGAAAGCAATCAGAAATGAGTGGCAAGGACTTGTAATGGCTGTGTGGATTGTGTTGGTTGACGTTACTTCTGTTCAGTTTGCCTGAATTGACTCTGATGTTCCAGTTGCTTTGTAGCCCAATTAGAGTACCAATGAGGTTAAGGAGCGTCAAGTTCAACCAACACATAAGGCTTAGTGAATGGGCCAGTGACTATGGCAGATGGCAAAGTCTGCCTACCATACCGAACCATATGGCTTTATATTACCGTGGTGTATGCTATAGCTTTCAATGTCCAGTATTGAGTACGGCTCAGTGCTAAACCGAATTGATAAACATCGGCTATTGGGCCAGATGAGTGATATTCAAGACCTGAAACTGAACACCAAGCCCATGTGTAATTTGGAGAATTCAATACACATAAGACTTAATAACTTTCTATTAATGGAAATTAGAAGTATTAAAGAACGTATAGCTTTGTATCCATAGGGGAAATCTCCCTGAATTTCCTGTGCCATTGACAACACAGGAGGAATGGCCCCAGTGTGACCATCAACAAGGAACCCACAACTTCTACTTCGTCCCATTGTATCCAAAAACAACACAATTGCAATTCAGTACTACCCTAAAGATTTTCATACAAATTCTTCCCCTCGGCACATGTTACTGCATCATAATAAATTGTAAAATGCAAACCTGAGAACCAACATGTAATATGTTGTGTCTTTCACACTATGAAGTTCCAAGAGATGCTTAGGCTCATACCAAAGAATCACACGGATCATAAGGTGGAAGAAAAGCAAATTTTTTCCCTTTTCTTTTAAAAATGACGTTTGTACACAAAGCCTGTGTGAAACAAAATATTAGGACAGACTACAAAAAAAAAAAGATTTTAGAGTTTGTAGTGTAAAACTCACCTGTTTAAATTATATATATATATAGTTCTATAAATGATGTTATAGATGTCTGCACAGGTGTTTTTGGTTAAATTCATACATTTTATTATGCATGGCATCCTTACGATTTTTCTGAATGCGTGCAGTACCATATTACCATAGTAGCATATTTTGGTGGTCTTTCCTCTAATTGTCCTCTTTCTTAATCCCATCTCAGCCAGCTTGCTCTATCAGGAGTACAGCGATGTGGCACTGAACCAGGAGATCCAAAGACAAAAGCCAAGTGGCTCTCCAGCGGAGGAGAAGGATCCGGGCTCTCCACGCCAGCGGCGAAGGATTCTGTCGTCTCATGATTCCTACTTGCAGCGTTTGTCCCTCTCCTCGGCGGACTCTTTATGGCAGGACCTTCCTAAAATCCGGGACAGCGTCACTTTTATGTCAATGTCCCGAGAGGAGCAGAAGCTGCAGGAGGTTAGAGAAGGAACAACTCAACTTTCTATTTTACAAGTGACCCAACTGAATTACTGTTACATAACTGATACAAAAAAATGACCAATTAGTGCAGGCCAATCTTTATGAGATGGGGGAACCTTAAAAAGCATTGGGGGTCCCCTTTTATTACTTACTACATCTCATGGGATATCGGTGTGAAAAGAAAGTGGAGTAATGAGAATTAATAGGAATATTGTCTACTTGGCGTATTTGACACCCAGTAAATTGTATACTTCCCTCACAATGGAGTGGTCAGTGGAGAAAATCTCACAGCTGTGGTTGCTGATAAAATGCCCCTACACTAGAGGTCAGTCAAGTGGCCCCCTTACATTGGTGGTCAGTCAAGTGGCCCCTTTAGACTGGTGGTTAGTTAAGTGGCCCCTTTAGACTGGTGGTTAGTTAAGTGGCCCCTTTAGACTGGTGGTTAGTTAAGTGGCCCCTTGGCCCCTTTAGACTGGTGGTTAGTTAAGTGGCCCCTTTAGACTGGTGGTTAGTTAAGTGGCCCCTTTAGACTGGTGGTTAGTTAAGTGGCCCCTTAAGACTGGTGGTTAGTTAAGTGGCCCTTTTAAACTGGTGGTTAGTTAAGTGACCCCCTTTGCACTGGTGGTCAGTAAAGGAAGTGCCTCCTTAGGTAATAGGATCCTTTTATGTTGGTGGTCATGAAAGGGACTCCTTTACACTAGTAATTAGGTTTATTGCTTCCGTTATACTGTTGGTTAGAAGAAAGATTGCCACTTGCTGGGAGTAATGCCCTTCTGCATTGGCTATTCTTCTGATCATTGGTTACTCTTCTGGGAGGGATGTTCCTATATGGACACCAGTTCTACACCATAGACTGAAAATAAGGCCAAATATTTTTGGGGAAAGAAAAAAAGTGAAGGTATATGGAAGAGAAGTTCTAATATGGACACTATAAACCAAGATTAAGGTAAAGAGAAAAATCAATTTATATGGAAGGGATTTCCTAATATGAGCACCAATTGACCAAGAATGAGGCCAAATATTTTTGGGTAAAGTAAAAAGTGAAAGCATATTGAAGGGAAGTCCTTGTATGGTGCACCCTTGGACCCCATAGACCAAGAATCAGATCAAACATTTTAAGGTTAAGAGAAAAATTGATGACATTTGGAAGGGATTTCCTAATATGGAACCAATTGGACACCATAGACCAAGAATCAGTCCAAATATTTTGGGGTATAAAACTGATAATATATAGGGGGGAAGAATATGGACACCATAGGCCAAACTTTGTCAGTAAAGAGAAAGTCCTGGAAATATATATTTCGGTATTCTAGTCATTTTATAACAAAGGTGGCAAATCTGGTAAAATTACACCCAAAAGTTGTACAGTGGTCCTGTATTATCCGTGTCTTGAGGCAAATGATGAATTGGCCCAACCTTCTCATCTCTCTGATGTCTCCAGGCCAAGTTTGAACTGATCATGTCGGAGGCACTCTACCTACGCAGTCTGAATATCGCCGTGGATCACTTTCAGCGCAGTACGGAGCTGCAGGACGTTCTGAGCACCCAGGACCGCCAGTGGCTCTTCTCCCGGCTCTCTGAGGTTCGAGATGCCAGCAATGAGTAAGTCTTCCTTCTACTTCTGTATGCCGCTCACTTACTACCGCCTATTGTGCGATCTGATTGTAAAATGACCTAAAATATTACAAAAAAAAAGGTTTAGCTTTAGAAATACCTAACTGATCCAGTGCTGGAAAATTCCTGCAGAACGGGGAGATCAGATTATAAACACTGCCCATATGTTCAAACAAGAAAGACACGCTTATCCGCTTCTGTCCTAACTGTGTTAGGCCAAACTCATTGTACAGACTAAGCCATGCTATGTATAGTAATACCCTACATCAGGGGTTCTTACCCTGGGGTATGGGAACCAAATGCTGGGGGTATGGGACTCGATCTCTGAGTACTGGAATTTATTTAATGTATTCATTTATACTTGGGTAGTACGTGAATGGAACACGACAGAATCTTCAAGAACATTCCACATTTTCTGCAAATGCTTGTATTTAATTATACAAGTGTGTATTTATTACAACTTTCATTTTAAATTTTCGACAGTCAAGTAATGGGGGTATGGGACCATATTGGACAATCGATTGGGGCTCTGGAGTCATTAAAAGATTAAGAACCCCTGCCATAGATTAAAAATGGTTTCCTTGTAAATAAAAATTTGCACAGGTATGATCACAATGTTTAGGTGTAGGCTCCTCAGGGGCGGAGACTATTGAAAATGTCCTCAGTACTGTGATATAGACTGGCGCTATACTACATGAGGCAAAATACAATATTAATATATTGAAAACAAATCAAATTCTTCAGCTGTTTTTTCAATGACCCAGATTCTCTTTTTGAACAGAGCCCAGCCCTAAATTATTTGTTTAATACTTGAAAGGTTAATTTGCTGACTCACATGCGAGCTGGTTTAGTAATATATAATTTGCATTTGTAAGTAGTCCGAAGAAGTTTCCGAAGAAAGCAGTCCGATGGAAGTTTAAAAGTGACGCATTCCCCTAAAGAATATTTCTATGTAAAGAAGACGTGTTAAGGACAGGACTGTGGTCACAGCATGTGCAGACATTATTATCAGTTTGCATAGCTCAATCACTGAGCTCATTTCCTGCTCTCTATGCTGGGGACAATGATATAACAAAAGAACAAAACAAGAAAGAAGCAGACACAGGAAAATAAATTGCAGAGCTCAGCCAATATTATCCCTGTAATGCTCTCTGCAAATATTTAAGTAAATAGAAATGTTTACGTATTTTGCAGATTTTGCTATATATTCTATTCCAGGAATTATTGACAAATTCTTTTTGTATATAAAAATCTCAACTTTGAACAGAGCTCACTGTGTATATCAGCCTTTCCTGACTTTTATAACATGGGGGACCCTTGAAATAACTTTCAGGTCTTCGGAGAACCCCTTCTATAAATACTTTATCCACGGGGTCACTGTATATTAGTATGGCGGCCATTGGGAAGAATGTCACCCTCACACATAGCCAAAAACATCATTGGGGTCACTTATACTGACCTGAGAGGTGCAAACTGCTCAAGGAACCTCTAGAGCCCCCTGGAGGAGCCCTGGTTGAGAAAAATTTGTGTGCAGGGTGAGCTTCCAGAAATAAACATGCTTGGAACAGCATTTTACAGAACAGTTTATACTTTTACCCATACTTGGGGTAAACCTAAATCTTTCCTCAGGTATTTAAAAAATGGGGTGAACACAATGGAGCACTTGGTCTTGTTTGCTGACTTTAATTTTCAAAGCAGATATCCCCACTGATCCACCCAAGAATTATTATTAATATTAAAATGTATTTATATAGCCGGTTTCTCATCCAGTGAAGTTAACAAACTAACCCAAAGATGAACCCCTTTTTCCTGCCTTTGGGGCATAGAGCTTTAATCCCATTAATTTATCACCGGGTACAACAACAATTACCAGGCTCCTTGAACCTTGTTCTTGATTTTATTAATTTATCATAATTAATGTTGATCCTTGGACCCTATTAATACATTTGGATTTTTCCACCATCTTCTATTGTCGGCAATATCTAAATGAAAACCTCACACTATTTTTTGTACTTCTATCTCATTATACCCCTGATGAAGCCACTAGGCAAAACGCGTTGGCAAAGAGACAACAAATAATTTAGTGTTCAATATCAAATATCAGATGATATATGTATAGGATTAAGTTCTACAAGACCCAAGATGATTTAATGGATCAGGATTTATTTAACCAATAATTTGTTTTGCTACTACTACTGTTCTGGGGAAATGTTGGTTATCACAACAATACAATTTGAATTTATTTTTTGCCACAAAACCCCATTCTTCCTAATCCTTCTTTTTCTGAATTCTTTAAGTATTGGGACTGACTACAACCTTTAATTTGTGAGAGAATAAGCATCTATCCTCCTAAAACCATGTATTTATATAGCGCCAACATTATATGCAGCGCTGTACATTAAATAGGGGTTGTAAGTGACAGACCGATACACACACAGGAGGAGGAGAGGACCCTGACCTGAAGAGCTTACAATCTAAGACTGCAAACATTGAATCTTCTTCTCCTCCTTGTATTAACTCATTCACTACCAAGGATGTTTAGGACCCTGCTGGCTGTGCCTTTTACTATCCTTGTCTGTACATGATCTATATCATTAAAATAATTCTGTAATGTAATGATTCCTGATTGTAATGCAGGAAACAAAACTAATGAAGCCTGACAATTTCTTTTAATATCCATGTTGCATGAGGTGAAAGTCATCAGCTGACTTTATCCGAATCTTCACGTTCTTTTACATGACTATTTTTATTGTTTTTTTTTGTGTATATCAGTGTTTCTCAACTTTTTTAACACAAGGGAGTCCTTGAAATAACTTTCAGGTCTTATGGAACCCCTTCTATAATTATTATATCCACAGCCTATATTAGTATAAGTTATACACATTTAATTAGTGTGGTGGGGGAAGAATTGTAGGGATGGAGTAGAATTTAAATGGTCAATGGGTTGGGTATTGAGTTGACAATGTGTGACAATGAGTGACAATCTATATCGGTATATTAATGTTTATGATCTATCATAACATGGCCACAGAATGTTTGGGACGGAATCATAAAATACCATACATGTTTTATAATTCTCTCCAGGACTATGGTCAATTATTTCTACCGGGAGTTGGATTTGGCAAGTTGTAGCGACTCCATCTCAGATTCCATAGTCTTATAGTTTGATCATACATGTACGGCAGGACATGCCGAGACACAACTATTCATGATATTCTTTTTCTTCAGCTTCCTATTTGACCTGGAAGAAGAATTTGAGAACAACATGTACAACTTTCAGGTGTGTGACGTGGTTATCAGCCATGAACCAAATTTCCGCAAAGTCTACCTGCCGTACGTCACCAACCAGTCCTACCAGGACAGGACCTTCCAGACATTGATGTAAGTAGCCCTCAATTCAGGATTTTATTTGCATACAAAGGGTTATTTGTTGTACATTATATACCAGCAATGTTGTACTGATCACAACAAGCATTTTCTGGATCCTGAATAGAAATTGTCCAGAATCAGGATTGACCTGAACAATGCAGAAGAGAACACCAATACCTGAGATCCTCTATCTGCTCTTCCAAGTCTTCCTTTAGGACTTAAAGTTATAGTTATATTAAGCTCTTAATGCCAGGCAAACCTTCCAGGTAATTCTTCCAATATGACAATTGGTCTTAGTATTCAGTAGGAATCAAAAGTTTACTTCAAAAGGCAGCCTTGCCTTAGTTTTCTGCGGTACATTGATTCACACACTGCCTATTAGTTCTGTTACTTGGTTACACTGAGATATCATCTTAAGAATTCCTAATTCTATGCCAGAATCACTGAAGCTGAGAAGTTCCCCTGGCATTTT
>NC_092867.1:1303081-1372199 GCF_032062135.1 Pyxicephalus adspersus | reverse complement strand
TCCAAAAGCAATGATATCCAGTGAACTAATATTATTTTAAAACAGGTCAGCAATGATAGCTCCATTCTTTTCTCACAACGGGGTCACATTAGTCAAGAAGCCAGGAGATAAGAATTGAAAGCTCAATCTAGCATCCAATCCACAGCAAGATAACAGAATTATAACAGAATAAGCAGATACAAACTGTAGTAACATCAAATTATTCCTCCTAGTCTTGTGGTCACTGAATTGCTTTATGAAGGTTTTTTTATTTTCAGAAGTGATATTTTGACCCACTCTACACCCCGTTCCTTCTCTTCATGTTGCTCATTCTATTTGTGTGGCTTATAATATTTTTTGTCTTTCTATCAGGAATAACAACCCGAAGTTCCAGCATGTTTTAGCCAAGCTTGAGAGTGACCCTGTGTGCCAGAGGCTGAGCCTCAAATCATTCCTCATCCTCCCCTTCCAGAGGATCACTCGGCTTCGATTGCTCTTACAGGTAAAGTTGTCCTATCTAGACGATCGGATTTCTATATGTTGGAAAAAAACATTTATAGGACGTTTTGATGTTGCTTTTTGCTTTTGCAAAGTAACCATAAGAACTCCTTTTGCTTAGAATGTTACTGATGTGTACCTGGTGGCAATGTCCCCTTACTTCCCGTTCTTTTTTTAAACGTAGCATGAAGAAATCCCAGATCACTACAAAGTCCTGCCAGAAGTTTTCACCCTTCCAAACTTTATCCATGGTTTAAATAGTGCTATAATGTAATTGTATAAAATGAGAGAAGAACGGCTTTTTTGGCAACTGCAATAGTTACTCAAAGTATAAAGTTAACATGCCAAGTCAAACAAAGCGTGGGGTATTGGTGAGGGAACATGTATAAATCAAAACCATAATTCTAATTAATGAATATGCAAAGGTTATCCAAAAGATCGCTGAAAGATTTAGGAAAATGTAGGTGTCTCTCTTCCCGACGCGTTTCGCCATATTGCTTCCTCAGGGGAGGGTAAAGACTTAATCCAGGATGACACCAAGAGTAGGAGTCTTGAGGATTAAAAGGTATGGAGGGAAGGAGTGGTTCTAGTATTCAGACCAATATATCCAGATCTATGTATATGGTGCCAGGGGGATATGTAGTATTGGCCAACCAGATGGCAAAGTAACACTGGTCAGCTACAGACTGTGACTGTCCCATTTTTAACATTCCCCTATTTTAGAACCTTGCTTACCAATGTTACCTTGGGATCTGGTTGGCCAACAACTTATCCCCCCATGCATAGCCATTCTTCTCTCATTCCTCAATTATCTGTTCTAAATATATACAAGGCTTGGTAACTTTTATTGGGATAAGGCAAAAGGTTTTGGGTTCCTCGAGGTTTGAATCTCGAAATTGTATAAAAGCAGTAATGCTACGGGGTCTCTTTTATTCCTATACCTATATAAACTGATGTTTTGTCTTTCTGATGAAGGTTGTTCTTTATATTGAATAATGCGGTACAAAGATCGTAGTACCAATAGACGTGTACTGATTTCTGCAAGGCTGAAGAACAATCGATATTACCCAAATCATTTTAAATAAGGGAAATATTGATTGTTTCTGGATCGAGCATACAACCCATATGTGTGTATACATCTCCAAAAATCAGCAGACTAACTGATTATATTATATTACAGTCAGAACCTCAGAACCTTCAAGATTCTATATCTGGGTCTGCTGAATTGTTTTTGTTATTTGTACAGAATATATTGAAGAGATCAGCACCGGGTTCTCATGAAGAACAAAAGGCCACTGAAGCCCACAATGCAATTGAGAAGGTAAGAAGCTCAATGTAATCCCAAAAAAAACATTTCCTTGAAAAAAATATTTTTTTTGCATGAAATGCTAATGGGCAGCACGATGGCTCAGTGGTTAGCACTCTGGCCTTGGCAGTTCTGGATCCCAGGTTTGCTATCTGCATGGAGTTTGTAGGTTCTCCCCGTGTTTGTGTGAGTTTGCTCTGGGTACTCCGGTTTCCTCCCACATCCCAAAAACATGCAGTTAGGTTAATTGGCTTCCCCCAAAATTTGACCTTAGACTGTACTAATGACATATGACTATGGGGGGGCCATTAGATTGTGAGCTCCTCTGAGGATAGCCTGTCACATGACAATGGACTTTGTACAGCGCTGCGTAATATGTTGGTGCTATATAAATGCTGAGTAATAATAATATTGCTCTGACTCATTTGGAGCCACTGGTTTAGAGCTCCGGATGCATTCTGGTTCCAGGTCAGTGACTCTTAAAGTAATAACAAAACAAGCAAAAATAAGACTTTACAATCCTTGTTATTTGTTTCAATGAAAATTAGAAATCTGGGCATTATTGAAGTGCGGGAAACAACTTTCTCAACTGTTCCTGTAAACACGTTTCACTTTATACCATAAAACTGGGGCCCCAGAACCATCCCTAAACCTCAATGTACACATTAATAACCCCTCCGCTTCTTCATTGTTTCTGTCTCTTAGCTGATCCGAGACTGCAATGAGGGAGTCCAGAAAATGAGGGACACTGAGGAGCTGATACTTCTACATCAGAAGATTCAGTTTGAGTGCAAGGTGAGCCATTCCTCCATTATATCTGGGAACTCTGATATCAGAGAGGAAAACGCAGCAGAGTCCTCCAGCAGAGTATTTCAGGAGAGGAGAGTTATAGAGGAAGGAGCAGAGTCCTCCCGCAGAGTATTTCAGGAGAGGAGAGTTATAGAGGAAGGAGCAGAGGCAGAGTATTTCAGGAGAGGAGAGTTATAGAGGAAGGAGCAGAGTCCTCCAGCAGTATAGGGCAGAGGTGAGTTTTTTATGTTTCCAGTAAAGCATATGTAGGTTTGTTATATAACGGCAATTAAACAATGGCATTTATTAATAATGAGATGAAACCACTGATTTGTTGTACTGAATATTCTATAAAGATTGTTACATCTTTACTTTACAGATTTTTCCCCTTATCTCAGCTTCCCGGCGCCTCGTTAAGCACGGAGAGGTGACGTCTCTTGAGTTCCACCCAATCAGCTTCAAGTGGAAGGGCACAACCCGGCAGGTCTATCTGCACCTCTTCAGTGACTGTCTCCTGCTGTCTCGTCTTAGAGAGTGAGTCTCTGCCGCTTCTGAGTGTTTTGTTCTTTTTCCAGAACCCAGAAATAAGCTGAGAGTATTGGCACAGCATGGCACACATGGCTGGCAAAGGGCCCCACTCCAGAGCTGCAACAGCTGGAATGTCCTTTGCTACTCCGCCACTGTCACCTTCCTTGGCCCTTTTATTGGCTGGCCTGAGCTGTGCATGGAGGAAGGATCTCTAACAATATCAAGAGATGGAACACACAGGCTTTGTGGTACAAATGGAATCCCATCAAGTTCTGGTTTACTGGTCACATGACGAGTGCCAAGGCATAGGACATGACGGTGATCCTGGGAGACTGAAATGAGGAGGCTGGTGAAAGCCTTTGGCAAAGACAACTTTATCAATACCCTGACACTGGTTACATGGCCAGTTGAGATAAAGGGCAATGCTGGAATCGGCAATACAATGGTCTAGATTTTTTGGCCCTGAAAAGAATATTGCAGCCTGTTCACCGATTCCAGCACCACCCTGCTTGGGCAACACCTGCACACTCTGAAATCCAGAAGGGGCATTGACAATTGCCTGGTTACATTGTTTCCTGCATTGCTTTGACAATTGCCTGGTTGCAATTTTTTCCTGTATTGCATTGACAATTGCTTGGTTGCATTCTTTCCTGCATTGCATTGACAATTGCCTGGTTGCAGTGTTTCCTGCATTGCATTGCATTGACAATTGCCTGGTTGCAGTGTTTCCTGCATTGCATTGACAATTGCCTGATTGTGTAAATTTGTAGCAATATTTGCAGCAACATCAAATGCTTGATGAGTGTCTGTTCTATTTAGGGGAAAATCTGGAATGTCTTGAATCTCCTTGTTTCATCTTCCAGGGGTGGCCGCTTTGTGGTGTTTGACCACGCTTCAGAATACCGTGTAGAACGTTGCGAGATAAAACTGCACACCAACCAGAAGAACATCTTCCGCGTCTTCCTTAGGGACAGTGCTGCCTCCCAGGCCCGGGAAGGTTATATGGAAGGTCATGCAATGCAATACATCTTCAGAACCGAGACCCAGTAAGTGTGCCACGTGATTATATGATGCCAGGTAAAATATTTGAGAATTGCCCATTGGGTCATTAAAGATGGTGGCCATACTGTAACCTGTCAGTAACTTTACAAGGCTGCATGAACACATTTGTGTTGCAATATACAGGACAACCATATTTGTTCACTAGAGCTCTGTCTTTAAAAACTCATCCTGCAGCTCCAATCTAGTGACATTGTCTAGATAATGTGATCAGTCTTCTGCAGGCAGGAGAAGGCATTTCTCTAGTCTCCCTTCCCCACTGACCTGGCTACAACATTGAAACTTTGCAGCCAGTCACAAGGTGAGAAGATGCTAATTTGTGTTAGAAATATGGAATTGAAGCCCAAAACTGCATAGTTGTGCTATCTGTGAGCCATCTTCTCCATAGTTCAGTAAGTAGATGGTGATCCTGGATGATACCAATATATGAAAAGCCCCCAGTGCACAGCATTCCATCTCCTGGTACCCCTAACATTCTGGGGCCCCGGGGAAGGGTAGGTGTACTAGGTAATTGCTTAGTTTGCCATACCCTAATGCCAGCTTTACCGCCACCCTACCTCTGGCCTTCTACCATTGAGCATTGCTAGGCGGGGGACTCCCAGCCTCAACTGAAATATACAAACACAATTCTGGCATTCTTGTTTTGGTAGGCAGATCACAAGTGAACAGTCAAACCTGTTTCAACTATCATCTTACACTTTAGTCTGGATACCCAGAAGGTAATTCTTTTGTCTAACAATCCTTCCTCATGACATACCTACATGGACGTCACATGTCCAAAGACTAATAATGGTGAGAATGTTGACTTCAAGACTTCTCAGCTGAGCCACAATAAAACATGCAAAGCTGCACAAACCCCAAAGCATTGCAGTGCCACCTAAAATAATGAAATCAAAATGGAGCCAAAATACAAAATATTAGCATCGAGCCCAACTGAAGCTTTGTGTGAATGTATTCCGGTAGCCAGTACGGTGGTACATGACCAAATCCAAGCCACTTCCCCATGCAGCCATCCAGGTATCCAGCGGTCTAATTTGCTGCCTGCACTCCAGATTAAAGCATTGTGCACGGATGTCAGACCACTGGACCTTATTCCTGCATAGCATTAGTTGTGCTTTAAATCTACATCAGCAAGCTCTACGTAACATGAACTCAATATGTCCATAATAAAGAAGCGCGTCAGAACACAGGCATGGTGTGAATGGGGCTGCAGCCATTCCGACCCCCAACCAGTGTCAAAAGCACCTTCACTGAGCACTTGTGCATAGAGTAATGGAAGAAGGGGATTGGGATGGCTTGGAAGGGGACTTGGATGAATCACCATTTCTTTTTGGAATTATGAAAGGCCAGGTGTGTTGTGAGTTGTGTGAAGGCAGCAGGAGGCATTATAGGAAGAAGGTGGGCCGGTGGAGACAATGTGACTTAAAGGATCTGCTGCTAAGTTCTAAGCCAGATATTATTATTATTATTATTATTATTATTATTTTTAATATTATTATTAATATAATACACTATTTATATAGCGTGGACATATTTCACAGTGCTGTACAAAGTCCATAGCCATTACTCCTGGGATGGAATCAGACGGATGGTTCCAGGGGACCCTAAACTGGACACTGAAAAAGAAAATTTATCTTATTAATATTACACAATATTTATATAGTGCTGAGATATTACGCAGCAATTTACAAAGTCCATAATCATGTCATAGTCATTGCTGTCCCTCCAAACGAGCTCCCAATCTAATGTCCCCCCCATAGTCATATGTCATTAATAAAGGCTAAGGTCAACCTAACTGCATGTATTTGGAATGTGGGAGGAAACTGGAGTATCCGGAGGAAATACACTCAAACATGGGGAGAACCAGATATCGTCTTGGCCGAGATTTGAACCTGAGACCTCGCGTTGCAAGGCCAAAGTGCTAACCACTGAGCCAAGACAGCTTTATCGGTCTTGTGGAGTCAAAGCCTTGGCCGTGGCGTAATATGTCGGGGACCTACACAATATTATGCAGGTGGTAATAATATTTGTGTAGCTCATAGATTATATCAACACTACAGAAAGGTACTGGTATGATGACAGATTCACTTTCAATGGATTTGGAGACTTCAGTTCATTATTGGTTCTTCAGCTTCCAGATAAAGAATGAATCCATCCCAGGTATCCCAGTATAGGATCCCCGAAGATTTCCCATCCTCCAGTTGGTTGGTTTTGTACGAAACTTTATTATTTTCTGTTTTTCAATGAATGTGGTTTACAGTAGGTATGGGGAAACAGGAATGGGTTTTAACTATTATTTACTTATTACTAATGGTGATCCTGCAGCAGGATAAAGCCGCTGAACCGTCATGGGTGCCACCGTGTGAATTCTTTCCCATAATGCTCTGTTATTGTAAACATGGAACAGTAAGGTAACACCACAAGCCCTGGAATTCTTCTCCAAGGGAGGAAATATTGAGCCCTTTACTGCTGCCAGGTCAACTGTTTACAATGAGACACATCTTGTGTTACAGCTCCACACCTATTGCCTGTTGCTGGGGCAGTCAAGTCAAATTGCCCCGAGCTTACCTGCAGCCTAGCAGCGCGGCATTAATATTTCATGGGTATCCAGTTTCCAACAAATTATCACCCACTTCAAAAACATTTTTAAAGCTGAACTTCAAACCACTATATACACAAATGAAATGCATATAAGGGAGCTGTTTTACCTGCTCAGATATTTGCATTTGTTATTGTGTGTGACCTGATTTTTCTCTGTTGCAGGAATGTTCATAGATCTTCTCCCTCCCCCAGCTTGTTACTGCACAATGAGGATAATAACTGTAAAGCACACCTGTCATGAGAAATAAAAAACTCCATAGGCCCAGCCCGCAGCATAGCAGATACCCCCTGGTGCTATAACTTCCCATTTACCACCCTGATCTATGCAAACATTGACTCTCTGATAATCAATAGTAATCATCAGCCCCTCGCACCCCCAACCCCTGCTGGGATTTTCTTTGTGGCCAGTGATTGGCACCCGGAACCACATTGTGGGAGACCATGGGGAGCAATAGTATGTTCAGGTTTACTGCATCAGGCATTTCATCATTGGTAAGGAATTAATATGTCTAATAGAATAATGGGTCAAGCCGCAGACACACACCCTTAATTTACCTTGTGTTACTCTGTTCTCTCCTCTTGAACATTGATGTGTCCATCCATACTATGGTATAAATTGCTTGTGTCCCCATTGGGCAGATTTCCCCTTAATCCTTATTCCACAAAATGAGGTATCATTGAAAGCAAAGTGAAGGTCATACCACTGGTGAAATCTGAACTCTGACTGTCTAGCTGAGGAAGTGCTACAATGAAGGCACATGGGTAGGTTCGGATCTGCTTTGGGATTGAGCGATCCAGCACGGACCATCATGGCTGCCACCTTGGGAGCCACTTGGTCACTGAACCCTTAAGCACCCTGCACACTCAACATAAGCTTTATAGGGAGGAATCTGTTGAAGACTCCCCAAACACCCTACACATCCTGGGGTATGGACAATTCGTCATTTTGACATTGCTCTTAACCTGGCCCAATACTCCATGGTGTTGGCTAGACCCAGGCTTGGGGCTCTGGGAATCCAAAGCTTCACTCCACCGACTGCCCTGTGAATAGAGGAACACACAAACAAATCTCTTAGAGAGGAAATCCAACCTTCTTCAGGTTTATCCAAGTGGGTTAGAAATCTAAACCTCCTACATCCCCTGACGAAGCTTTTTTGCAAAATATGTAGGGAAATAGTAGCAACTTCAGAAAGAATGCAACATTTGTGATATCCTTTTTGCATGGACTCCTGATACTTGCTGATGTACTAATACAGAGAGTTTCTACAATATTAATATAAGAAGTTCCTAATAAATATGTTTACTGATATTTTCATGTAAGTTTTGTCTTTGGTAACAACCTACATACCCCATTCTTCTATCAGACCCAGGTATATGGGTCTCCTGTTTCCATTGTTATTCATTACAGAGCTTGCATGTGACAGGTAATATATATTTGATGCCAGGTGCAGTTTAGGTGATAATTAATAATAATTGATTATATTCCTTGTATAAAACCACAATGTACAGTAAATCTCCATCCACATAGAATAAAGAAATATATATATAATATATGTCATCAATGTGTCTTTGCAGGAGTCAGAAGCTGAGATGGATCTACGCTCTATCAACAAATAGTGAGCAAATCGACTTCCTAAGGGATGGTAAGCCACCAATTTTATAGCTAATTAGCCGTTTCGGGGCCATTAACCACCAATCAGATTTCTTGTTTGGCTTTTCTAAAAAATTAGAGCTGAGAAAGGGACGCTGCTGTATTTCTTTAATGTAACAAGGAATGTGTCATCTGCCTGGCTTTAACCTGAGATTATTGGTGAGGAGTGCTCGATTTTGGCTATAATAAAGTCATGAATAATTAGTCATAGAAAAAAGAAAGCATGGATCTTCTAGGACTTTTCTAAGGTTGTCATTGGAAGAATACAATGGTAAAGCATATTAGCACCACTCTGCTGGTAATTTTCCAGAGTAAAAGTTTTTAAAAGCAAGTTCAACATGTTTCAGGGGCTCAAAACTCACTTCATCAGGGCTATAGTAAAGAGAAAATTAGAACCTCCTCTACAATGGGGTTAAACACCATCTCATGTGTGTTATATCGTGTGTCAGGGAACCTGCTAAAAAGAGAAGAGCAGAGGACATATGCAGAGCGCTGCTACTCCATCCTCGCCTAACCAACAGTCTCTGGGTGTGGATATATTACCAATGGAATGTCCAATGTAAAAACTCTGAGGATATTTCTAGGGACAACACATTCATTGCAAAAGGTTGTCTGGATATAAATATACTGTCAGGACAAAAAAAAGTCTCCAAGCCTATTTGGACAGGTCATAATCTGGTGTGCCCGTGGAGGCAGGGTTATGGTCTGGGGTGGCAATGGGGGGAGTGTTATGATCTGAGGTGCCTGTGGGGGGCAGTTTTATGATCTGGGGTGACTGTAGGGGGTAGTGTTATGATCTGGGGTGACTGTAGGGGGCAGTGTTATGATCTGGGGTGACTGTAGGGCGCAGTTTTATGATCTAAGATGCCTGTTAGGGCAGTGTTTTTATTCTGGGGTGCCTGTGGGGGCAGTGCTATTATCTAGGGTGCCTGTGGGGGCAGTGCTATTATCTAGGGTGCCTGTGGGGGCAGTGTTATGTTCTGGGGTGGCAATAGGGGCACTGTTATGAATTGGGGTGTCTGTGGGGGTATTATTATGATCTGTGGTACCTGTGGGAGGCAGTGTTATGATCTGGGGTGCCTGTGGGGGCAGTGTTATGATCTGGGGTGCCTGTGGGGGCAGTGTTATGATCTGGGGTGCCTGTGGGGGCAGTGTTATGATCATCAATACAAAATCTGGGGGAACTCTGTATGGAAATAAATGTTGTGACATTGTAAATGATAATGGAAATGACGGTGTATGTGCGCTGTAATCAAAGCTGAAGGTGGTCCTATGAAATATTGGGGTGTCTTCTGTGTATAATCAATTTTTAATAAAATCAGACTTTTTCGTTAATGTTGAGAGATTATATTATGATTTCTTTACTGTTTATCTTATCAGGTCTGACACAAGTGCAATGCTTGAAGTCATACAAAGCGCGGGAAAATGATGAACTGTCGCTGGAGAAAGCCGACATCCTGGTGGTGACACAGAACAGCGATGAGGGTAAGAGACACGACTCACATTCACAGGGTTTGGGGTCCCAATAATAAAACTTTGCACCTTCCTGGTCTCTTGTGTGCGGGAATTAATACTGAGGATGCCAGGTGTCTGATTTCTCTTTTTTGGAAGAAATTGTCCCAATGTAACTGGCTGAATTTGTTTTCCCAATGGTTTATGATTTATTGAAGATGGACTATCATAGGATAACCTGGGTGGTCCAGCACCCCGTGATAAATCTACATGGGTTACATGGGGGACCGGTGTCTTGTAAAGTGCAGTAACCTTCAATGCTGAACTTGCGAGAGATCTGGCAATCTGAATTTTGCAGAATGTCAGGCTATGCACCCGGCTAATGCTTTGATTCTATACTCCAGGTTGGTTATGTGGAATTCGTCTCTCCGATTTGCAGTCCGGCTGGTTCCCGCAGTGCCACGTCCAGCCTATCAGCCGTAACGCCTGTCTACGCAACCTGCAAGAGGAGCAACGACTGCAGAATGCCCGTGCCAAGCTTCATCCTACTAGTGCAAAGTGACCTTGGCCCCTCCCCTGCGGTGCCTGCTGCCTAATCTACCCAACCCGCTTCCTGCAGCCTGACCTCCTCATTTTCCTATTGGTTAATCGGCTCTCTGTAGTACAGGCTCCCCCCCCTTTGGGTAACTATTATAAGTGGGTGCAATATCAGGAATCGTTCAGAACGGTCCTGGGGACACCATGTAAATGTTTCTTTCAAGCTGTAAAAAAAATGATTTAAACGCTGGCGATTTTTTTTCTCTTTCTCACAGAAATAGATGTATTTATATTTTTAATAAAATGTCAAACATTTCGGCTTTTGTGTGTGTGTGTGTGTGTGTGTGTGTAGTACTCCACGTTTTTGGAATTGGGAATGGTCTCTGTCCATTCTATTGTCCACCACCAGGGAAGTTTCTATCATTGTGTGGTCACTGAGACAGGAAGTGAGCAAATTCTCCATTGGAGGCACATACATTCCTCAGCTCTTGTTCATTTTTTTTGGTCTCCCCATTGGAAAGATTGCCCCACCTCTTGTTGAGGAAGTTACATTGACTACAACCAAAAAATATTTGTCTGGAAATGTGGAAATCATACCAAAATGTATAAATGTGGAGAAAGGGGCTGAAATGTTTACCTTTCCTGGAGAAAATGCTGCTGTGGGTTTCTTTCAGTGTTTGTTATATACAACCACCCCAACCAAGCAGAACCTCTTACTGGCCCCGAAAGGTTCTCAGATTTCACAGGTAAATGAAGCTGGCGTGTTCAGACTGATGGTGAGGTTGCAGTGCGGATGCCAATTCCTCATGGCAGGTAACTTCAGCCTTAGTGGCTGCCAAGGTGCCAGCCATGGAGAGCTGTATAGGATCGCTAATGTGGGGGCTGTGCACAATGCATTTGGCAACCTAATTTATTCAGTGGGTACCCAACACACCAAATCACACAGAAAAGTGGTGCAAGCTTTACTTTTGAATGTACAATACAATGTCTTGTGTTTGAAATGCCACTTAGCAATGAATGGTAACCCAACGCATTGTAATGTGCATTGCAGTGATGCTATCATTCCGTGCACCAAGGACTCCATTATGAATGCAACGTGCTACAACGCCCTTCATTCAGTGCGCTGGTGCAAGGAGGAGCTCTGTCCCCGTCATCACATCACCACCTTCTCCGTCTTAGTGGGGGGGGTAAATTGCTGAAGATGGTAAAAGCTTAAAACCCAAAATCCAGGGATTCTGGAGCTCATAAAGCTGAATCTGCATACAGACACCCAGGAGTTGCATGGCATTGGTGGGGCAGATCAGTTACCATCGGGAGAAATGGTTTTGTGGGATGCCAGTCCACTTACCAGAATGTTCTAGAATGTGAGGAGAGTCCCGGGAGAAAACCCAAAACTAGTAATTCTGGCTCAAATAGGAGCTAATATGACCATAGATCAGGACCTAGAATTTGAGCAAGTTCTGATCCAACAATACCATAATAGGCCACAGGACTATCATAGCCAGCCATCAGTTATTTGGCTGAGCCGTACTATACCTGCCAATGATGAGTAGCCAATCCAGTGGCTGGAATATGATCGCCGTCATTGACAGGTATAATACATTATTAAAGGAGAACGGCTGTCATAATCTGCTCAGCTGAGCCCTTGTCAATGACAGGTATAGCATTAAAAAATACCAATTTTACTGTTCTGAGTGCCTCTAATCCTGGCCAATGTACAAACCTGGACCAGCCATTGAGCCACCAAGTCCAGAAGGATTCACTGCTCTATATAGCTGCTTTTGAAAAACTACTTGCTGTCTGGTGCACAATTGCCGGTGCCGTTCCCTGCAACAATGGACCTGTAGATGTACATCATTCAGTACGGACATTTGCTGCATTTAGAGTTCCTGTGCATGCTTTTAAATATTACAACAGCAACTATGTTCACTTACACAAGTCCATAAGTCTGTTCACATTGTCATCCAATAGTGCTATATAAACATCTGCTGGCTGGGAGGAAATGTTGTGCAGTCCTATCCCAGCCAAGGTATTTTCTTTCGTGTTTGTATCCACATTCCTTGGTCATTTTAATAGCTAATCCTGTTGTCACTGCAAATAGCCAAATATTTAATCATGTGGTTGAAATACAATACAAAAAGCATGCAGACGTGGTGAGGTGATTCAGTAAATTCTGGATCAAGCATCAGCCTGGGGAGGTGTGTGATCTCAGTACCTGTACAGGTGAGATCATCTCAGAAGCACCTGAGCTCCTTTACACTGTCCCTGGGCCCCATTCAACCTGGAAGACTGAGGACATCTAGTGGTAAACATGAGGTACTGCAGTGCATTAGAGTAATTGCAGCCAGATCTTATGATCTGATATTGAGTTGGGTTTTAAACATATCTGCTTTAGTCATCAAATAATTCCAAACACTTTCCTACTTTCTTGCATTAGTCTCCAGAGACAATTGAACATCTCTCTACACCAGAATTTTTTTTTAGAAAGGAAATGGTTTGTATGCACACAGCTGCAAATAATTCTTTTCACCATTTGTCTGGAGTTCTGATTTAAAAAGACACTGGCATCTTCCCCATGCATTGCAAAAAGACAATGTCCCATGAAAATGCAACCCCTGTCCCTCTTATACTCAACCTGATTTCCCTTTCTCAAAAAAGTCATTATTCCAACCAAATACTATAAAGGTAAAGACCGGAGCATCAAAGGCAACCCTGCAATAATGCACCATATCACACAGAACTGAATACTTTGTGTTGCTGCAGGATTAGCTGCAATACATTGCTAGGATACATTTGAGGTGTCATTAGAAATTTGTTGCTGCACCTTGCATTAAAGCTAATGCAATTACTGAGGAGGCTGCAAACCTTAAGCATGATAACAATTTTCTGCATTTTTAAGCTAGATCTACAGGAGGGTTTTTCTGTAGGTTGGTTGCACAACAAGAGATGTTAGCAATTACGCGGTTTCCAAGTTCTCTTGCATTATTTATTTGTGCATGGATGCATCATTGCAGTTCAGCAATCCTTTTTCTTTAGATAGGTTTTTAACCAGGCTCAGTGCATGAAAAAAGTGCACAGTACATTCACTTTTGTGCACTGTAGTACTCTTGAAGGGCAGAGGCATTTATTTATGCTGCATGGGTGCCATTCTCAATAAATAACCATGCATCATGACTGCACACACCTAGGTGTGAATCCAGAATATATCATCAGATGGAATGAATGGTTTCCTATGATGTGAGCAGTAGGATGAAGAAAATTATGATTGAGTACAAAGCTATGAGCAATCATGCATGAGTAGTGACGATCACATGGTACATGCATGTTAGCTTTCACCATGGGGAGCAATGTGTTCCATCACTGCATATTGGTAACACGCATGATGTCATGTCAATCATCCTGAATAAGCTTCTATTTCATTTCTGTTCACATTTGAGTGCTGTGGTTCATTACAATGCACATATGCTGCAGTGCAATGGGTGCATTCACAATTAATGACACTACAATGCATTGGTGTGAAAGAGTTGCTTTGTAGTAATGTGCAGCACAACACATTCATCTGCAGCCAAAAGACAAAATTCACACATGCATGTTTTTTGGGTGTGCAGCTCATTGCTCTGCCATGCAGTACAATGCACTTCCAAGATGCATTGGGATGAAATAATGAAAATAAGGAGGATCTGAATATTGCAATATATGTGAATAGGCCGTTGGGTGCTGTAGTGCAGTGCTAAATAATTTAAACACTAAAACAGGTAACACACCTTCACCACCGCACAGCACAATCCAATTGTTGGGTGCCAAACTTTAAAAAGGGCAAAAAAGGGTCATCTTCCATTAAAACTAATTAGGATACTTTGTTGCAAAGTGTTATACCCAATGGACTGCATGCTTCTGGATCCTAACAACCTAGACAGAGCTGCTATTACTGCTTCCTTCAACTGATTTCTTGCATTTAGGTTCCTCCAACCACCTGTGGCTCCATACCAGCTAACTGGATCAAACCACTTACTAGAAAAACAGGGGAGGAAGGTATTTAACCTTTATTATCATACTCTCCTTGTTTCCATTAAAGCAACATTCTATTAAAGAAAAGCTGAATTTTTTATATACAAAATGATCTTGATAAAATAATTGATGGAATGAGTTGATCTTCCCCAGGAGATAATGGAACATTCCACAGAAGCTCTGCAAAGAAAAGAAGAAACAAGAGTTTAGGAGAAAATTGAAAAAGGAAAAAAAAAAGAGAAGAGTGATAGACAAGAAGAGGAATGGAGGCAGAAGAAGTTCATGTGAAAGAGGGAGACAAACCTTGTCCACTGGGTAATAAATTAAATGTCTAATTATCTGCTTCATTACCAGCAATAACCTGACTCTGCTGGGAGACGCGGTCATTGAAGGGATAAAGGGTAATAAGAAGCTATTAATTTAATAATAACCCAATGAGGCGGCCCATCAAAGCTCAGCACGTTCCCTTATTAATCCCAATATTGTGCAATGCCTGGAAAGTCAACACTTTATTATTAGTAGAGGAATTCCAGGCTAATTAAAAAATTAAAGCAATGAGTAGAATAGGAACAGGTTTATGATTGTTATAATTATGTGCTATTGTTGGGTTCCGCTGGTCCTTTGTGAACATTTGGGATTAGGTTATTTTACAAAGAATTGTGGTGTTTTGTTCTGTGCATTGAGGTAATTTGTTTTAAATGGTCTGCTAGCACACAGGAACAGATCACCAACAGCAATATTGTACAACACCATGCATTACAATGTGCTGCTTGGTGTGCCATGCAATGTGCATGTTACTGCAATATTGTACAATACCATGCATTATAATGTGTTACTTGGGGTGCCATGCAATGTGCATGTTACTGCAATGCAC
The DNA here is from genome assembly GCF_032062135.1 of Pyxicephalus adspersus. Taxonomy (NCBI): domain Eukaryota; kingdom Metazoa; phylum Chordata; class Amphibia; order Anura; family Pyxicephalidae; genus Pyxicephalus; species Pyxicephalus adspersus. The sequence continues at coordinate 1,356,917 of NC_092867.1, read as the reverse complement.
AAAAATGGCAAAGGTGTGTTTTTATCTTTGTATAAGGTCAGAACTGCTTTTTTCCCATTTTGATTGGATTGGGGAAGGGTAAAGAACTGTCAGTCCTGTTCATTTTTGGTCCCATTGTAGCACATTGTAATGCATGGTGTTGTACAATATTGCTGTATCATGAACATTTATTTTGTGTCCCCAGATCTTGCTTTACTGGAGACACAGGAGGAAATAATACAGAATTTCCATGTCTCCACAAAAAAGTGACACCATTAAGATTTCCCTACTTGTCCTGCACTAGTGACAAGATTTTCAGTCTTTCAGGGACTGTTTGTTGCTGTAATTCCAAGTCTGTGCCCATTATAAGGGGTTGCTGTTATCCCTACATTGAGTACTTGGTTCTTCACATCTGCTGTGTCCATTATAAGGGGGTTCCCGGGTCTTAACACCCAATGTGCCCGGTTTCAGAGCTCCCACCATTCCTGTGCTTAGTTCTTGGGTCTGCACACCTGTGCACATTATGAAGGGCTTCCCCCATCCCACTATTTTATATGAAGTCTTATTAGCATTATGCATTCTGTAAATACAACACATTTCCATGCTTCTTTCAAGCAATCCACCTGCTGCATTTTTTTTTCAATTAAGCCCATTTGATGATGTCCTGTACTGCAGGTGCATTGGCAGGTTCTGTACAGGTGTGTTTGAGGTGACGTTCTTTAATAATTAAATGTCACTTTTGAGTGGACTGGCCCTGTTTAAAGCAATATTTGTGTGTTGTCAATGCATCAGCAGACCTGCAGTGATTTCACATATGCGGTAACACGACACATGGTCACACACACATGTGAATTGTGTTGCCATTTTTACAGATGATACCCCCAACATACAGGTAGAGTTGGTACCATCAGACCTACATTTGAGTGTGCCTATGGCTTCTGCTATTCCTTTTTCTGTATTTGCAGCCTTTCCAAAATGAACCGGCTGCCCAAATGCAACACACATTACCATGTATTCAGGAATGCAATTCTAAATAGTTTGCCATGTGTTACTGCTAATGCAATATATAGGGGATGTGGATCAATCCCAGAGTTTGAGTTCTATTCCATGGTGGGTTTACTGTTCCTATTTCCCTGTATCAATATGGAAACTTTACAAGATTTTATCTTTTGAGCAAATATTTTTGTACAATAAAAGCAATTTTGGGTGCAGCATATTCTTGGAACATTTGTTATCCTGCAACCTATCCAAAGCAACATTTGCCGAATGTTTTATATACCAAATCTCCAATCATTTCAGGAAAAGGCCAACAGCAGAAGAAACGCAGTGACAACTTGTTTTCTCCCTGCTGCCCTAATGAAGCCCTATGACAAAATAAAACCTGACCACAGTACAAGAGAGGACAAAGCTGTCTCGTGTTCAGCTATAAATCAGTCTTAGAGCTGCACATTTAAAAGAGGCCCTGGGCAAAGATGAAGTGGGTACCCCAAATGCATCATTCCCTGCAGCCCTGCCATTGTGCCGGGTAGGTCCTTGGATAAAGTGGGTGGCCCTTGGCTCAGGTTGCCCTACCCTAAAACCAGCTCTGTGCAGGCACTGAGTGGCGAACACACAATAACACTATTTCATAGGCTTTGTAGAACAAGAGGGACCATGTCTTGTGTCTGTCTGATTATGTCACCAATTTGCTTGACCGCTGTAATATTATATCAATTGTCGCATGTACAATAGCAGCCATAACACAGTAGTACATGCGTTGTGGTGCAGTGCATTGACAAAAACTCTGCAGGGTCTTTTTTCATGTATAATTGTTGTCCACAAAGACAATTTTGCTAAAATATTGGAAACAAGCAGTGGTGGCATTTTTGAAGGAATTGCAGTTGTTGTGTGGTTGTAGTCCATTATGTTCTGCCTATTATCTGCTTCTAAGGCTTGAATAGGAAAGCTTACTTAGCAGTTTGTAAGTGATTTTAGGTGTTATAAGTGCATTTTAGAAGCTTTGGAGCGGGAGAAGTATAAGTTATGTGGTTTTATACCAGACAGCAGGATGGCTCAGTGGTTGGCACTCTGGCCTTTGCGCTGTTGGGTCCCAGGTTTGAATCTTGGCCAGGACAGTATCTGCATGGAGTTTGCAGGTTCCCCCTGTGTCTGTGTGCGTTTCCTCCGGGTACTCTGGTTTCCTCCCACATTCCAAAAACATGCTGTTATGTTAATTGGCTTCCCCCAAAATTGACTTTAGACTGTACTATTGACATATGACTATGGTTTAGATATTAGATTGTGAGCTAATTACATGACTATGGACTTTGTACAGCGCTGTGTAATATGTTGGCGCTATTTAAATACTGTGAAATAATAATAACACCTTTCCTTTAAATGCTTCCGGGTGCTTAGTGTAATAAAATAGGGCGAAAGGTAACTTCACTGCATATCAGCCATGCATGTGAGAGAACCCTGAAGGTTAATGTTCACTGCCACCTTTTCCTATGGTTAGGGTACCGGTTGGCTTTGAAAACCACCGTGTTAGTACTCAGTGATGTTTTTGAAGACCCCTTTAATGGACTGGAATGGCCAAACTTACTGTAATATATAGTATGTAAAGCGAAGGGCTTTTTCTCATTGCCTTGAGAATAGGTTGGTGCATTTTGCCTGGTTTCAAAACAGTGGTTCAATGCATGATCAGGGCGGCCCCAACACTATTCGGTGTTCTCCCCAGACCCTTTTAGCTGGGTGCACCATTCAGCACTTCTCAATACCCAACTGGCTGTTTTTGGGTGGTTACTGAAGAACTGGGTCACAATACAGGGGCTGCCACCACCTACAGCTTCTTGTTTAAAAAATTCTGTTATTTCTGTTGTTCCAGTGACAATATTTTGGATTTTCTATTATTAGTGAAGGATGAATATCCACAGCAGAACGTTCCAACCCTTGGACATTGTATCCAAAAATAAAAAAGCAAAAAGTTTTGGCTGGGTATGTGTTTCTGTATCACCTAATATCTCTAAATATCCCTTTCATATCATTCCCCCTCTTTAGTTTCCAAGGAGGAACCCTCTCTACTGTGCACAGAGCAGGAAAGCGAAGAACAGACCCCTGAATATAATACAGTGATTGTGTCCGGACCGAATGATGACCTGGATACTTCTGACCCAACAGAGTTCATCATTAACCCGCCAGAGAACCAAATACCCGATAATTCTCAGTGCCAACTGAATTTACTGACTGTTTGTGGGCCCTTGCCTGACCAATCGGGGGGATGTTACAACACCTACAGTGCAGAGACCCCCCAGGGCCCGGGGTTCTTCAGTGCTGGGGGACAGTTCCAGCCCGTAAACTTAAAAATGGTGGGTGCCTTCCAACAAGCTGAGCCTATGCCACGACGATCTGCCCGCTGTGCTTCTTCCTGCCGTGTGCCAGCCTATATATATGACACAGGACAAGATGGAGGAAGTCAGAGGTTGAAGAGTCAGGCTGAAAACATGGATGAGGTGACGGCTCCTAGCCGGAAGAAGAGTCGAACCCTTTACAACATTGGTAAGGATTTGTCTTTATGGTGTTTGTGCCTGAATACTTCTAGAAACAACTCCAACCTTTACTCAAATATTAACCTAAAGTTGTCCACTATCGCTGGAAATAATAATCCAAAATGTGTAAAAGGTAGAGGGTTCCCTTTAGTTATTTGGTGCCAACCCCTAGGTGATTATAGAAGAGTAAAACCAGCTTCAAATACCATAAGGGGTAGGTATGGATAAAACCAGGAGAGGTTTATGGCAAATACATAACCAATTAATGAAAAAGTAATCAACACGAGTGTCAGGTAGACAACTAGCACGTCTAAAATCTTAAATGATCCCATAAGGGGCAAGGTTACAGTCCAGACAACATTGGTAATAGAAAAAGGGTCAGTCTCAGGACCCGACGCGTTTTACTATATGGCTTCTTCAGGGGAGATGGAGACAAGGGTAGCTAGTGATGTGCCCAGAAGAATCAAGAACAATGCCGAGAAACTACTTATCTCGGTGCTGCTTTGTTGCAAATGTACACAGTGTGTCTTCTATTTACCCTGCTCCATCTCTCTCCATATGCTCTGATTTCCTGACAGTATTACTATGTACTATAGGTAAATCTGTGACACATTTTTCCTTCAGTCAAGCAGCTTGTTCTTGATTGTTCTGGGCACATTACCAGCTACCCCCATCTTAACCTACCTTGAAGAAGCCAAAAGGCGAAACGCGTTGGGTCCTGCGACTGACCCTTTTTTCTGTTTTATGTTATCTGGACTGTAATCTCGTCCCTTAAGGAATCATTGAAGATTTTTGATGTGCTAGTTGAACCGTGTCTAGCCCATACATTGTTTATTTTTTCATGTACCATATTTTTCGCCCTATAAGACGCTCCGGAATATAAAACGCACCCAATTTTAAAGGAGGAAAATCTAGAAAAAAAAGATTCTGAAAGATTATTCCCCTTCTGATCACTCATGTGCCTTCAAATTCCCTTTCTGATCACTCTGTGTCATTCAAAATTCCTTTCTGATCACTCTGTGTCATTCAAAATTCCTTTCTGATCATTCTGTCCTTCAAATTCCCCTTCTGATGACTCTGTGCTTTTTTTCCACTGTACGGCAGTTAGGACAGGGAACAGCAGGTGGCGCTGTGCCGACTTCTTTCGCTCTGCTTTACAGACAGGAGAAGACACGTGCTGCTGCCAGAGACACACGCAGGATCGGGTATCGGGTGAGTATATTATTTTAATTATTTTATCACACCTTTGTTGTATAGGACGCACTAACTTTTCCCCCCCAGTTTTGGGGAAGAAAAAGTGCGTCTTTTACTGCAAAAAATACGGTATGTATGTAGATATAAAATCCATATTTATAGCTTCCACAATGATGGAAGGAAAGTCCACATTTTGTCCTATACATAGCAAAAATGCTAACAGGTAGACATCTCCAAATCTAGAAGACTGGCAACATCCAGTGGCTTTTGCTAAGCTTGTCTGACAATGGGGATCAGGGAAATTACAACTTTATTTACCAGAAATGTTATTCAAAATTGGACACGTTTCATAATTTTGGTAAAATCTGATATTTTGTTTACCAGGAAAAGTGTTTTTTTGGTGAATGTTAATTATTGGCCGAACATTGAATGTACCCATTTATTCTTTATAAAAAAATCTTTTGTTCTAGACCAACTGCAGGAATTGGAGCGGCTGTTCATGGAAGATCATTATCCAGACAGTGAAAAGAGGAAAGAGATTGCAGAGATTATCGGGGTGACGCCACAAAGGATTATGGTATGTTCTGTTTTTTTTTCTTGTAGGAAGGACCGGGTCACCACCGCCAGCAGTTGTGTGAGAGAGAGGAACAAACAAAGTTTTAAACAGCAGAGATTGGCTGCTCTAAGACCATGGTGGTGAAGGGTTGGACCTGAATGGCCATAAACCATAAAAAAATGTCCACACTGACCAGAGATTTATGGAAGAATATACCTGGAGAAACTGTTTTCAACAAAATTTCCTGCAGGATAGTCATAAGACTACACAGCGTTTCATTACATTTAATGGCTATAATGAGTATTATGGGAAAGAATTCGATGGTGGCAACTGTAACCAATAACTGCTTTATCAAGCAGTTAGTCAGTGTTGCTCATTTCTTTGTTCTCTATTAATTTTTTATTTCAGGTTTGGTTCCAAAACCGGCGGGCCAAATGGCGCAAAGTGGAAAAAACGTCCCTTAAAGGTGGAAAAAAGATGAATTCTTCAATGCCTTCAGTTCCTCGACCTGAGAACGTAGGCTTTGGTTCTGCCTCCTCTGTGCAAGTGCAACCAGAAGCCATGTCCTACACGGTTCCGTCAGTCCATCATGCCTATGGATCAATACCGGGTGTGAGAAACGGGTGAGAAGGCTCATGGATCCATTTGTTTTGTTAAACTGGAGTACCCCCAATCTGTAGACTTTTATATGTTCATAGAATGAGTTCACCTCGTCAACCTACTTAAAAGGTGTCAAAAGACCTAGTAAAGATTTGAAGCCAATAAATTCCCCATTGAAACCTTTGTTCATCAGAGTTCCTGGATGCCCCAATGCATTTGTGAAGGCTCCCTCTCTCCATGTTGGGTTTCCAGTTTTATGTATATTGTAGTAAATTTGGCAAGTGGTGGCTTGCAACATTTGGTTCTATTCCAGCCCAGTGTAGAGTTCTTTTCCTAGAAGGCTTCATCATATATTAATGGAGAACTTTAATATCTTCCTACAATCCTTTATCAATGAGTATTGACAGTACTGTGTCTTCCTCTCTCTTCCAATCTTCTACCTGCAGGATGTCTGTTCTTCCAGGAAATCTTATTCACAGATCTCACTCGGTGGATGTTTCTCAACACAGCACCTCCTGTAGTTCAAACAGCAGCAGTTCAGGTCAGTCCAGGGACCCCACTACTCCAATTATATGGCGTGGGGGCTTTATGTTGTCAATAATGGAGAAACTGAATGCTTTTATTTCTGTCCAAAGCTCCGTGCGTTGGGGTTCCAGATTAGAGAGCTCAAAATGCAAATCCTAAACTCTGAACGCAGGGTGTTTTAGTTTCTACCCTTACACTATGTATGTATGATCAGGGTACAAATACTGAATATCCACTATTCTGAGATCGTATGATGATCATTGGAGATGCTCATCGAGAAGCAAAAAAAATGACTTTTGTAAGCAAATAGCAAAATACAAATAGCATTGTAAATGGACCAATCGAACTCCGTGACTGGATAGTTTGATTGGATCATTGGAAGTCTGTGCAACTTGCATGCAAAAGTCCCATTTTTATTTTCATTCCATTGACCATTTCTAGTCATCAATTATTTTTCATTGTAATTTTCTGGTGTATAGAAGAAGAGACAATCAGACGCCTTCCCCCTCAGCCATGTTCTATACATGGCACCCAATGTTGTCTTTATAATAAAATCTTTAAAAATGTTAACATTTCTTTTCAGTGTCTAGTTTAGGGTCCCCTGGAACCATCTGTCTGCCGCCATCCCAGGAATATCCTCCTACGTTCCATAGCCCTCCACCGCTGCGGCGTGTTGGCCTGCCTATGTCCATGAACTTTAACCCCAGCAGTCACATGGTTCCACTGATGCTGGATACTCCGGAGAGTGCCTGTACCCCATCTACATCTACTGATGGCAATATGTTCTCCTACAATATGCAAGAGTATGTCCGTGTGTCTGTCTATTCCTTCACTTTATCAGTACGGACCATTGAGATAACTCCCACAATAAGGCTTCCATGAGCTGAAATCCTATTCATTGCATTGAAGTAGATATAAACCCGAACATATAAATTACAAAAAAAAAATCTAATAATATAATTGGCAGCTATCCTTATAGTTATATGTGGTAATCTTAACATGAAGGGTCTTGAAAATGCCATGAAGTCTTGCTGGAGTGCATGTAGATAAAAGAGTGCTCTGGTGCCTTTGCGGAAAAAAAATAAATGGAAGGTCTGCTTCCACTGGCCTGGTTTCTTTTTCTAAACCTGCCATATGTGGGTGTAAAAAAAAGTCCCTGTAAAGGGTAAATTTAGAATTATGCTAGCCTTACCCCCATCTTCTCATGAGATGTCACCGTCCCTCAAAGGTGAGTCCTCTGGAAAGCAGAGCAGGTGGGAAGACACTCCAGTCCATTGCAAGAGCGTCTTTTCAGAAGGTTTTGCCGTTCTGCATTTCATGGAACTCTACCGGAAAGATGGTGCTGCAATGTGGAAGGAATGGGTGAAATTTACCTTTATACTTTCCTGCCCTACTCTATACCACCCCACCCCACTCTACCCTACCCTAACTTTTCCTATACATCCCTCCCCTTTACCACCCCACTCTACCCTACCTTACCCTATGCTGTCATACCATTTACCCTACCTTATCCTATAACATCCTACCCTACATTATGCTTTCCTATCCTGCCCTATCCTTTCCTTTCCCTAACATATTCTGTCTTACCCTACATATAGTAGGTGATTTGGTTGGCGGGGGACCTGGCCACCATTAGTTGCCCCACTATTTTAATGGAACACTTTTAAAGTACAATAAGCTCATATAAAGGTGGTAAAGGTGTCCACATTAAGTGTCAATGAGGTGTTTTATATTTCATAAGGTTCTTATCACCACTATCTCCCCACAGATCCCCAATGGCAGAGAATATGGGGGCACCTATGAGGTTTGGCCCTCCTTACTATCACCAGAATAACCAGGTGGGTCACTACCAGATGCTCCAGTATACACAGTACCACAGGGTTCCGATACACAGCCTTACCCCAACCTCTCCAGAGGATACAGCCTTTCTCCCCATGCCAGCCAATAACCAGGGAGTTATAACCTATGGAAGTTCGGGAACATTCCTGCAGGGTCGACCAGGAGGACATTTTATACTTCAACCAGGCACAGGTATGGACTGGGGGAGCTAAATCCAAACCTTGATAGTATAAAAAGTTTAAGTTGTACTTTTTTAGGTATATGTATTTTCAGACAGTTTAATGTTTTTATTAATATTATTATTAGTAATATATTCTGTTATGCTTTAGTTACTTTTCTGACTGGACTATAACTTTTTCTGACTTTGTGGTTAAGCTTCACCAACCACCATTCCACTGTCTTATGAAGGTGCAATGCTGCCCAATGTGGTAGCAATTGGACAATCAGCTAACCAGGTGTAAAGAAGAAATCAAAATGTGCACAAAAACTAAAATTTCATATATAGCATTATCTATCAACAGCATTTATCCAGCAGTGTAATGGCCCAGTGGTCCAGCTCTTACCCTTTAGTTTTTCCATGTCTTTAAACAAATGCAGCCACAGTCAATGTCATGACAAATGTCAAGTAATGATAGAATATTTTTGTAGCTGTCTGCACCTTCTATATACAAAAACCACACACCCTTCTTCTACAAATGTCACAAGAATAAGGAATCGGGGGAAATCTTTGCTTTGGGTTCATAGACATGAAATAGAAGTCAGTGGTAGATTGGTTTGTGAGTGGTACTGTTGGGTTGGTGAGAATTGGTATTGATTTTTGCATATATATGTAGATATAATTGGATGCAAGTGCACCGGGCCTTTAGTGAAGTCTTTAATGATTGTTGTAAAGAACATTGGTACCCTATAGTGTGATTTCCATGCCATATTTTATACAGAATAATATTCCTTCCCCAGATATATTATTTCTTCATCCTATTCCTCCATACTGTGCAGCTAAAATCAGTCACTATCAGTATTTTCCAAAAATTCATATTCATGACAAAATGCTGCTTTTGCTTTTCCTCGATGTATTTACTTATGTGATATGAAAAGTTCTCAAAACATAAGGTGCTCTGGTCTACACATTTACCTTTTCAATTTTACTAAATTGGTTAATAAGTGTATGGCCTTAAAGTGAACCTGTCTTGTAAGAAAGGGTTTTTTTCTTTGGAAATGCTAGTTGCTTGAATAATATGCTCATCAACTTGTTTTAAATCTCACCTGAGGTCAAATAAATGGATATGGCGGTGTTTCTTGACTTTTTTTTATCATGGGGGAACCCTTGAATGAACTTGTGGGTCTTCAAGGGCCCCTTCTAAAATTACTATATCCACAGATCACAATACATTAGTTTGATGGTCAGTGAGAAGAGTTCCTCTTACACTGCTGGCCATTGGGAAGAATGTCACCCTTACAGATAGCCAAAAAATCGTTAGTGTCAGGTAAACCGACCTGAGATGTGAAAAACTGCTCATTGCTCAAGGAACCCCCAGCAACCTCTGAAGGAATTGTGCGTGGTGTTACAGACATTGTGCTTGGTGTCTCGGATATCTCGTTATCTCTGTGTCTGGGTATGTAGTTTAATAGTAAACAGAGCAGGACTACTAAACTTAGGAATGTAATGGACCCAGGCACCTTCTCTGCAATGCATTACTAAGTTGATGGGTGTGGCTGTTACTCAGCTATGTCAGCACAGACTACTGCAGTGATTGAAGCCTTCAAAAAAGGGGATTTTTAGCAAAGTTTAAAACTTTTTGTAGGTTTTGATACTTCAAATCACTGAAATGAATCGACTATAAATATCAAGATAGTTTGATAGTTCCTCCATGGTGATTTTAGGTATTGAAAAACGCAATGCTTTTGTCCTAGCACCATGTTGTGCAGTTCTTACCACATCATGCAAGTCATAGGCGTGCCAATGATTTCAGACAGTTGTCAGCCTTCCTTAACCTTTTACCACTTGTGAAGCCATTGAAATAATTGTTAGAGCTCAGGAAACTCCTGCTAAAGCCAGTAATTACAGAATAACCTTATAAATTGGTGGCCAATAGAAAGAATGCCACCCTTACAATGGTGGCTGGATTACATCTTTATAGACAAATGATATCATTAGTCATGCAGCTGGCTCTATCAAGTGGTGTCAGTCCTGGAACTAGTATTAGGAGGTCAATCAGCTACATTTTGAGACCATTTGAGCAACCTTTTAGTCCATAAGCCAGCTAGTGTCAACCTTTTTACTCCTGAGGAACCCCTAAAATAAAAGTAAGGTCTCAGGGAACCCCTGCTTTGTGGTCAGAAAAGAAATTGTCCTTCCAAATCTGTGGCCGATGGAAAGAATACCTGCCTTACACGAATGGCTAATTACCACCTTCATAGACAACTAAAAATGTAACTGGAGTCATGCAGCTGGCTCTACCTAGTAGTGCTGACCTCAGAACTAGGCAGACATCATCAAATGGGAGGTCAATTGGCCACAGCTTGAGAAACCTCTAGTAATTTTTGGAGAAACCATGGGGTTCCACAGAATACTGGTAGATAATTGCTGCTCTAGAGTATGATCTTCAGTCCAGGTGTGCCACCCATGGAAGCAAAGTTGGAGTCCTACAGTCCAAGTGTGACCTAGTAAACTTTGAGGAAACCCAGGAAATCCCTGAAAATGTATTTAGGGTTGGTGGGAAGAATGCACACCCATTAAGGAGATTTATGGTAAAGAATGATCAGATGGCTAAAAGATTGCCAATGTCACAAAACCTGGAAATAGCTAGGCACCACCAGATTGCGGTTCCTCATATTGTAGGTGATGAGAGGGGCTACGAACTCCTATTAGACCTTAAGCCAGCTAATGTCAACCTTTTGTCAGGTCTAGGGGAACCCCTGCTTTGTGGTCAAGAAGGAGAACAGCCTCCCAAATCTGTGGCCGATATTAAGAATACCCCCCTTATACAAGTGACTAATTACCGCCTTCATAGACAACTAAAAGTGTAATTGGAGCCATACAGCTGGCTCAACCAATAAGTGTTGACCCAAAACCAAGCAGGCATCATCAAATGGGAGGTCAATTGGCTACAGCTTGAAAAACCTCTAGTAAATTTTGGAGAAACCCTGGGATTTCCGCAGAATCCTGTTTGAGAAGGGCTAAAGGTCATATTTAAGAGAATCCAAAGTGTGATACCCGTGGAAGTAAAGTTGGAGAACACACTAAAGCACAAGGTGTAGCAAAAAGTAAAGTGAATGTGGCATTGCATTTTGTAGGTGATGAGAGGTGCTAGGCACTCTTTTTAGGCCTTAAGCCAGCCAGCATCAATTTTCAATCCTGAGGAACCCTTTAAGTAAATGTTAGGACTCGGGGGAACCCCTGCTTTGTGGTCAGAAGACAAAATGGCCTCCCAAATCTGTGGCTGATGGAAAGAATACCTGCCTAGCATAAGTGGCTAATTACCACATTCATAGACAACTAAAAGTGTAATTGGAGTCATGTAGCTGGTGCTACCAAGTAGTATTGACCCCAAAAACTGGGCAGTCATCATCAAATGGGAGGTCAGTCAGCCACAGAACCCTAGTTGAGAATTGCTGCTCTAGAGTATGATCTTCGGTCCAAGTGTTCCACCCATGGGAGCAAAGTTGGAGAATAGTTCTACAGCACCAAGCAGAGCAAAATGTAAAGTGAATGTGGCATGGCATATTGTAGGTGATGGGAAGTGCTAAGCACTCATATTGGGTCTCAATCCAACCTTTCCCAACATTTTCACCCCTAAAAAACCCTTAAAATAAATGTCCAATTAATTCATTGGGTGTTGGTGGGAAGAATGACCCCCATTGTGGGGATTTGGGGGAAAGAATGACCTTAACAGTATTGGTCCAGACAACTAAAAGATCACCAATGTCATACTACAGATGTCCTCAAACCTGGAACTAACTAGGCACCACCAGATTGGAGGTCACTCAGGGGTTCCTTGAACTTTGGCTAACAACCAATAAAGGAGCCCTGCCCTACGCTATAATGTATTTTTTATATCTGCTGAGCAGAACATGGACATATCTGGTGTAACCAATTATTTTTAAGCATCCTGAAAACGCAATGCCTGAGATATCTTCTCTTTCGTCACATCTCCATAGGTGGTCCAGCATATCACTCCTCTCAGTGGAACGATATGTACGTACAAAATGCCCCATTCCAGTGCCCCCGCCCTCAGATGGGGGGAACACACACTATTCCAGAGCAACCCCAGTGCCCGCAACCTGGGCCTCGAATAACACAACACCAGCAGGAGCCAACACCAACTGCCCAGCCCACCACCACTGAGACAGCTGAGAGCACTGAACGTGAGTTCCATTTTGTATTTTCTAAAGAGGGTGCAGAAATGTCCACTTTTGTCCTGAAAGAGACACGGAGGTCTTAAATACATCCGTGAAACTTTAATAGCCCCCCCCCCCCATGCCTGCTTCCTGTCAAAGAACCTCGAGTTGGAACATTAAAAGTGCACAACTTGTCCTGTTTTGCCTTCAGACTCTCTCTATTTCCTATTGAAATACCAAATACCTCTTCCTATCAAACGGGAGGGGGGGGGGGATATGTCACTCTGATGACTTAGGTGTGAAAATATAGACTTGAGTTATTGAGCTCTGTAAATTGAAACACACTAGCCTGAGGCATCACCTCCACCTACAAATGTATATAAACCATGCAACATTTCCTATTTTCTGAACAAATGACCTCTTCAGTTGGTATTATTTTGACTTTTTTTCTTTTATATTATTTTTAATATAAAGAATAATGTACCAATTTTTTTTTCTCCAGCTGACCCGAAAGATTCTACAAGCTCTATATGATTATATTCACCAGACCAGATTTAAAGGTTTCCTTCAGGCACGGAGAACTGACAACAGAAGCAGGCTTGGGGAAAAAGTCAGTGGCCCATATGGATAAAATGGACAAAAATATATTTTTGTGTTGTTTATTTAGTTGTAGGATGTATTTGTTGTGTTTGTCTGGAGAAAATCTAAAAATATATATATTCATGGAAGATGGCTTAATAAAGTATTGACTTGTTTGATTAGTGAAGGTGATTGTTTGTTTTGATTCTTTTTCTTTATTGTATTATTGTTTAATATTTTATAAAAAATGTGTTTTCATCAAAAACATAAATGGTACCCTAAATTGTAAGGTACATATTGGTCATGCTCTTATTGGCTAGTGGTTGTTACAATGGGATGAAGCCCCTATGATGCCATGGGGTGACTTTATTGTACCCCAGGGTTCATTCACCCTTCAGGTCAGTTACCACTGGCACCAATGATCTTTTTGGATATCTGTAAGGGTGTCATTCTTCCCAATGGTCAAAATTGTGTAGTAGGCCCTGTCCTTCTTTCGCATTTCCATCTGACCAGTATGTCCATTGCAGATACAGGGATACAAAGTACATTGTTACTTTTGTATGCACTTTGTTTCAGTCATCTGCAGACTTGGACTACATTCATATGGAACAGTGGTTCCCGGGTAACTAGCTAGCCATTTGCCAGCCTCAAATGCTATGAATCATTTAAATATTGGCCCCTCGTTCCCTAAAAGAGGTCGGGGGTAAGACCCTATGTGTAGTTTGAACAAATTCTTAGTTGAGATGAGTTTTTCAAGTTAGGCAAATTTCAAATTCCATTTTCCAAGTTAGGCATCTGGGAGCATTTTTCACATGGACTTTGCTCAAGAGGTCTACATAAGCGGTTTCAACCTTGAAATAACTCTCACAGTCACACTCGGGATAGGTAATCCTATGGAAGTAATAGTAAATACAGTGCTTACCTGATCCCCCTGCGCCCCACGCCATCCATCGGCGCGATCTCCATCTTCTTCTCTCCTCCTCCGGCCGGCTTCTGCATCCGATGAGTCACCGGTAAGTTCCCGATGACATCGGTGCGTGTGTACATTGCCGGCCGGGCCGGGTGGGAAATTCAAAATCCATTTGTATTGGATTCAATACAAAATAACTGTATTGAATGCAATACATTGGATTTATATGTATAAAAGCAGTACATTGTTTTCAAGAACATTTATTTTATAGTATATGAATTAGTATGGGTATTTTTTTTTAAATAAAATTTTTTTTTTTAAATAAATAGATTTTTTAATTTATCCAATTTATTATTCTTACAGGATTTTGTGTTTCAAACTTTATTATACTCATACTATTATCATGTATAAAACCGCAAAGAAATGAACCGCTAGGGAGGTTAATGATGACCAGGGTTTTGGGGCAGTTGATAAACCACAACGATCCTGTGATGAACAAAAATGCCAAACTGTTAGGCAGAAGGAATGAGCTCCGATCTCCCATCCCCCTTCCAACACAGGGGCCGCCATCTTCCTTCTTTTTTTCTTCCTAATGTTGATCCTTAGCCACCTTAATTGCCGTATCAGCAGTGATGTAATTCCCATGCAAGCACAAATGAATGAGTTCCCAGCATGTGCATTGGAAGCTGGAATTGCCAGGTTTCCTTGCAAACCAATGCTAATTGCATGATGCATGCGCAGCAATATTCGACAGCTGGACGGCGATCAGACAGGTAAAAACAGTTATTGCAGATGAGACCTCACCTGTTCCTTTCTGCAATACCCACCTGTCTGAATCGCCAATGTTAAACATAGAATTTTAGTTTCATTTTAAAGTATCCTGGAGGGGGAATCAGGTCCTGAACCACACTAAATAAGTAATTGACAATGGTTCCCTTGGAAGCCATGACGGTTGCGCATGTATGGGTGTTGTAGAGGATACATAGCATCTAGAGCAGTGGTCGCCAACCAGTGGTCTGTGAGAAAATTTTGGTGGTCCACGGAAAAATATGGACACTATTTGCAATTTTTATGTTTTATTAATATTAAAACAAAAATAATATTCCTATAAATTCTTATATTCTGAATGACAATTTTCTCCTTTATATTGCACTAAATTCACGAACTGTACAAAACAAGAGAGGCGCAACGTGACGTCAGTGTAGTATAAAAATTGTATGAGGCAACGGTTACCGCGCCGTTCGCTTCAGTATTGTTTCCACCATTACAACAGTCACCCCGCTCCGCCAATAGCGATTCTCATCTGATTGTTTTATTTGTTTAATTCTCAGAGGATCTTTTAGGTAAGTATGACCTTGTATGTATGTTGTGTATTTGCTTTACCTGTTTTATTTAATGGCATCAAATAGTTTGATAATTATCATTTCTTGTTTGGTCTTAGAATGAAAAAAACTCATAATGAGGGAGAAAAAGCAAACAAATATTTTACATTTCTAGTAATACCAAAGATAATGAAACTAATGATAATAGTACCAATAGTAATACTTCAATATGTATTTTTGTTTAATTACTTTTTACATTTATTTTCCCTTAAATTTGTTTGCCTAGCCTAGATAATAATATTTAGTATAGAGGAAGAAAAATACTACTAGGGCTGAAATAAAATACATATATTTTATTACAACTACCTGCCTAACAAAGCCTGCCTTTTCTACCTATATATCTAATAATACTTTACTTATTTGTGAGCTGATCAATGAATCAGAGCCTCCACTGTCCTCGTCAGGCACCATTAGGAAGATCATTTTATATATATTATATATATATATATATTATTTATATATATACAATTACAAATGTATTTATCTTTATAAAAAATTATGAATTTAGTGGTCTGTGAGGTCCCAAAGGTTGGCGACCGCTGTTCTAGAGTAAATAAATAATAATAATATTAATTTAAAAACACACTTTATTCACTTTTTATTCACTTTTATTCCTTCCTTATGGGTTTCAATGCAGCAAAAGTTGTCGAAACATTGAATTTTCCTTATTTTTGGTGAACTCTTTGAATTTCGGGCCATCACATGTTGCAGTATTTGTGTGTTGCGTCCCCCGTTAAGTGACACGTAGACAGGTGCGGCATGATGGGAGCCATGGACTGCCAATGCACCATAACGGGTAGAGAAGCCGCGTTTCTGTCACAATGCAGCGCACAAACACGCAGCGGTGCATTGCTTTAATGCATTGGGGTGCCATTTGAAATTTATGGTACATCCTGAAATGTTGCTCATCCCTATGGGGGATCTCTGTGGGCTTAGTGTTATTGGTGTCAGTATTGGCTCCTCACGCCACCTTCTCCTTGTGTGACACTATAGGTTTTATTTTTTTTTTTTATTTTGTTTTTTCACATTATTTATCTTGTTTATTCACAGTATTACAGCTGGGTAAATAAAAGCTGACAGTCCCCAGCACTAATCTCCTTGTCTCTGCACTGACAGGACAGTTCGCCATGACACTCGGCAAACTTCCTCCTTCACCTCAATACGAAAAACGCGGGAAGAACGAGAACTGACCAATCAGCGCACAGCCCGCGAATCTCCGCTTGACGTCACCCTTTTGTTGTGAGCGGAGGGGGCTGGCCGGAGCGGAGTGCGCAGGCGCGTCAGAGGGGAGCTGGGCTCGCGCACTGAAGGATCCCTTCGGGTCTTTGGTGCACCGTGCACTCCCTCTTGGGGGTCGAGCCAAGGGATATCAGGGGGGCGCCTAGAAGGTGAGCGCCATCTACAGCCGAGGCAAAGCTTCTACGGAGCCCTGCAAAGCTTTTGGCAATTATTTTCAGTGGATGACCCCACGTGACCAGGTGGGCAGGACTCCCATCACTGTCTTCGCTTGCTCGCCAGGTGAGTGTGACGTCACTGACAGTGAATGGGATGGGTGGACTGCGCATGCGCAAGTTGATGCATGCAACCTGGACGTGATGTGTTGCCTGTGCCATGACTTTGACTGGTTGATCTTTCTTCTTCTACTGATTGCACCCCACGATGTGCAGAAAGCTGACTATGCTCATTGCAATCTGATTGTACAACCTGATAGGATCACATGACCTATGTTTACAAACAAATCCCATGTCACCGCAATGCATTAGTGACACTAGACCCTTGGCGTTGTCCCCAGAGCAAGCAGTAGATGGGAAATCATCATTGGGGACACCTGTTTTAGTGACAGCTGCTTTAGAGGGCACTTTAAGAGATTTACTCTGACTTCCTGTTGCATCTCTGAGACAGGAAGTGAAGGGAAATTAACATCAATGATCTTTTTGGTTTAAGGGTAACATTCTTCCCACTGGCCAGCAATGTAAGAGGAATTCTTCCCACTGATCACCACACTAATACACTGTGATCTATGGATATAATAATTACAGCAGGGGGTTCCTTGAGATCTGAAAGTTATTTTAAGGCTTCCCTCATATTATAAAAGTCAGGAAACTCTGATCCACTCCATGGATGAGCAGCTCAGCATCTCTCTCCATGTTCCTCCGGGCAGATGTTACAGTACAAATACAGTTTTTATACAACAAAGAGAGATTTGGGGCCAGCTGGATCTGGGCCCGGAGCTGAACACGCCTGGGTTGTCCTGCACATGTTTGTAGTTTGTGCCTTAAAGCGGAACTAAACTCAAAATAAAAAAATCACACCTTTAATCCCACAGATCCGTCGGGAGGTTTCTTCGTTTGGGTGCCTATTCAGCCCGATGCCAACATCTTCTTCTGGGTTCTTCTTCCTATCTCACCAATCTCGCACTGCGCATGCATGAGCAATTGTTTTCTCCCATTAAAGAAAGGGCTCCTAATGCACACGCTTTTTTGCCCTCCTACGTCACCCGTTCTCGTACAGACGGGAGATCGGGTGACATAGATGGGGAGAAAAAGAATGCTATGCATGCGTGAGATTGGCATTCTTTTTTATCCCATTGAAGCAAGAGCTCCTCCTGCGCATGCCTAATCTTGGGGAGCAGCCAGAAGCCTCCATGGCATATGCAACCCGGGAGCAGGGGAGGGGCTTTACCCTTTTTTTCGTTTTTAAAGTATGGGTTTTAAACTCCCCCCCCCCCCCCCCCCAAAAAAAAAAAAAAAAAAAAAAAAGAGAAAGGAACCACAGAGCACGGTGGGATAACACAGGCATCTATCAGGGTCAGCAGCAGTGTTCTCCCCAGCACCTTTTAGCCAGGCGCACCACCCAGTACTTTTCAGCTGTTTTTGGGTAAATACTGAAAACTTGCTGACAATACCAGGGCCGTCACCCTTCTACAACTTCTTCCCACCCAGCTTAAATATTTTTGGAGAAAATCCGGAGCTGAGGATGACAGCCAGGGAACTAGCATTAGATATAACATTGAAATTACATTTCATTTGTCATTTCTGATTTTAACACAACTGCAGCATTTACCGAATAAAATGTATAGCTTTCTGATTGCTTTTTTGAATTCTTTTAGGTTTGAAAAATTTTTGACAAAATATACATTTGGCAGAGATCCATTGTATACAGACGGCCCTATCAATGTGAGATATAATGATGTCATTAGCAATCCTCTGAGGTAGCCATGTTGGTTACATTAAGACGTTTCTTCCGTTGCAGTGCTGCACAATCAGTGTTTTGTGTGGTTATGTATCTTGCTGCATGTGTGTGGGTTGTATGAGACACTTCAAACAAAGCTCTGCTCATGTGACCGCACAAAAGCTGTGTGATTGTATTGTCTGTTCTGACGGCTGATTTACATATGGAAAGCGGACATAAACTCAAAATTTGTACTTTTCTTAAAAAAGTAGACCATGCTTTTATTTAAAGTAAAAAGTTGTATTTTTTTAAGTGTAATACCCTGTTTAAAAAAAAAAAAACGAAGGGTGCAGCCCCCCCTTCTTCTTGGAGGAGGCTCTTGGCTGCTCCATCTGCGCATGCTTGATCTTGGGCATGCACAGAAGAAGCCCTTTCTATAATGGGAGAAAAAAATTGCCAATCACTTATTCACAGCGAGATCTGCAATCTTTTTCCCCATCTATGTGTACGAAGAATAACCGGAAAGAGGAGTGAAGGAGATGGCAGTGCCCGTTGCTTCCTCTGCATCAGGCCGACGATGAGTACCGGGACGCTGCGGGACCCAAACGAAGAAACGTATCTGTGAAATTAAAGACAAGTGTGATTTTTTTTAGTTTGACTTTAGTTCTGCTTTAATGCAACACAAAAAATGTGGCAGAGCAAGCCAGTGAAATGGCATATAAAATAATAAAGTACCATTTCAGACCTGCGCTCTGCAGGGGGCTAAACTGCAGCCCCATCCTCTCCCATTGTGAACTATTTCTTGCATTCAGCTGCAACAGATCAAATGCGGTTTGCAAAGGCTTCATTCGGTTGTTGTTTGTTGCGTGCGAGCCGCCAATCGTATGGATTGATGCCGCAAACTTCTTTAATCCGCTTCCTTTCCCTCTTACAAACAAACTTGCACTAACCTACCCCATTAACATTCCCCCGTCACCAATATTTTGTGAAGTAAACTGTCCTTATCAGGGATGCCAATGTTTGTCCACAAAGTCCACAAAGGCTCAGAGCACATGTGCAGCCAGTGACCTCCATCCAAGGTGCAGGAAACATTGCACAGCTTTGCTATAAGGGTAAAGTGCCATGGCGTGGGTTGCTATTGCGGGTTAATTAGGGTCTTGTGGTTGCGGTGTCAGTTGTTACAGGTGGCGGTAAAGATGCTGCTTGCAGCTTATCCTTCACAGCCAAAAAATAGGGACGGTGAAATATTGCCCACCTACTGCCTATCTACCAACACTTACTTATGTGGCAATGGGTGGCTGCTGGGGTACCAGGTGACACGCACAGTGCCAACCACCTAAAAACTGTGCTTTGAATTTTCTGTGTAAACTGGACCTTGCTTCTGGATCGAGCGATCCCGGGCAGCTCCTGGTGTCTGTCACCAGTGCACCAAAGTTCTGCTACCTAAAGTGTACCTAAACTCACAATTTTCACTTGACATAAAAGGATAGACAACCCTTTTATGTAAGGTAAAAAATCTGTTCGTTTTTTTTTTTTTTTTTAATTGCAACACCCTTTTTTTAAAAAAGAAGGGTGCAGCACCGCCCCGACCGAGAATGAATGGGAGCACATTCGCAGTGAAATCGGCATGTTTTTTCCCAACCTACATCGCCCGATCTCACGCCTGCTTCGGATGTTGTAGGAAGAAGAACCAGGAAGAAGAGGTTAAGATGGCGATGCCTAGGGCTCCTGCATGAAGACGAATGCAGGGATGACGCAGCACTCGATATAAGACACCTCCGGACCAATCGACTGCCCCGGGATTTAAGGTAAGTGTATATTTTTTGTTTTAGGGGATTTTTGACTTTAGTTCCTCTTTAAAGAACCAGCGTCTGCGTATTAGACATTGGACGGCAGTACTGGTATCTTTATTCATTTTCTATGTGGCTGCCACTGGGAGAAGCTACCCGCAGCATCTTTCCAGGCATAGGGAAGCAGCAAACACACCGCAACCTTACCACCAGGGTAGAATTGAGAAGTTCCTTTCCTTGTACCGCTGTCCTGCAGTCATAAGACAAATGTGTTCCTACTAAAAATTAACCGCGCTTTACCTTTAAGAAGTCATCAACACAACCCACACACATGCACACTTCCCCTCCCGCATTGTTTTGCTTTCTTCCCACTTGTGCTTTTACTTGTCTGTACCGCATTGTCTTGCTGCTCACTTCCTGTTTTACTTTCCCCCACTTGCTCATGTATTGCTCAGACCCGGAAATTTTTCTTTCTCTGAGGATGTAATGTTGTAATGCTTCTCCTACATTACAGAGCAGGTACTGAAGAACCTTTACAGGTACGCATCTTATAATTCGGATAGATTCTTCTCTCCTCGTCTTTTCCTGTAACATGTGAAATCTTGCTGCAAGCTTGAACAGTTCCTGTATTGTGCTGCATGGTGTTTGGTTGTGGTGTATATGCATTATAGCATGCATAGCTGCTCACATGTTCAAAGCAGCAAGATAATTGTGCAAGTACTTACCTACTTTTACCTGGACTGCATTTGTCCCGCCAACCAGAAGTTCACATCCTTCTGGTTGTAACTTTGGTACTGCGGTAGAAATGCTGATTGGAATCAGACATGAGAGATTGTTAAACTGATCCCATCCACGTATCAATGGTGAGGGTTGCACTTGCTGTTTTGAATGGCCAGCAGGACCTGGTGGCCCTGTTCTGTAAGTGGCTTTACATGAGATTTGAATTAGCGGTGCCCGGTTTCAGATACCCAAAAAGCTGCCAACAGTGAACCAGCTACATGTATGACTGGCAGTATTAATCGTTATATTATAAATAATGTTTGGGGTGTTTTTTTCAGTAACATTTGGCTGTTTCATGATCAGATGGGGTGAGAAAATAATGATTGCGGAACAGAAAAGCACAACCACCTGTCAACAATCAAAGGATCGGGGGCTTTGGATAAAATAACATTCCCCATCCTTGTCCTCCTATAAAAGGATAAGAAGAAATCACAACTTTGGGTTGCCATCGTCCCAGTTCTTCTGTACGGTTTCACAGCAGCCTTTCTAAATCTTTTGGATATGGGGGAACTCTTGAAATACCCATCGGGTCCAAAAGAACCCTTGACGAGTAATCCAATGCCCACAGCTCACTTGACATCAGAATGGTGAACATTGGGTAGAATTCCTCTTACATTGCTGGCCAGTGGGAAGATTGTCACCCTTACAGATAGCCAAAAACATCATTGGTGTTACTTATACTGCCCTGAGAGGTGCAAACTGCCCATAGCTCAAGGAACCCCCAGCAACCCTGAATGAGGAACCCTGAACTGGAGGAAAACACTGCTGCTTTGGGTTGCCAAATTCTCCTGAACATCTCATTCATTTCATATAGTTTTACCGCCTACTTACTCGAGATGGGATTTGTAACACGGCACAATTTGCTCATTGCTCTGGAGGAGCCCTGGTCAGGAAACCCCCCCAAAAAAATATCCAAAGACCCAATCGGACAAGTTTAGTTTGACTTCTCTAATGAGTAAGTTTACTTACCAATATTACTTTTCTTAGCAAGTGATTTACAAAGGATCATCGAGTGCCAGAGCTCTGTCTGCATGTTCTGTTCTGCCCGAGCAGCAATGTCAGTAATATCAGATTTAGTTCCAGTGATGCCACTCCTTGTACTCAATGACTACTAAAAGCTAAATTACAGGAGAACAATCACGTTTCCTAGCTGTATCCAAGCACCTGAGTAATTTTCCCACCCATTGTCAAACCACTGGATGGTATAGCGCAGCCTTTCTAGATTTTTTTATATAGAGGACCACTTGAAATACCTTTCAGGTCTTGGGGAACCTCTGCTATAATTACTTTATTCATAACATAGTCTGGTGGTCAGTGGGAAGAATTCCTATTACCCAGTAGGAAGAATGCCATCCATACTCATAGCCAAAAAGATCATTGGGGTTTCTTAAACTGATCTAATGGCCACAAAGTGCTCATTGCTTGAGGAACCCTGGTTGAGAATTGCTGGTTTAAATACTTTACTATCACACTTTGATCTGAAAGCGAAGAATTTCTATTGTCACTGCAACGTAACCACTCATCCATGCATCGGCCCTTTCCAAATGTCTACAGTTTGTGTTTTGACCTTCGTAATGTTGCACAGTTGTAGAAGGATGAAGCATCATGCAGTATCGGTTCCTTATAGACAACAGTGATGTTGTTATGTATAATTTTGGTACCAAACTTCATTCTTCCAGTGTTCTTCATCGAATCTGGGGATTCTAAATTCTCTATTTGTTCTTAGCAGCTTTGTTTGAATCAGCTAAAAAGATCTGGGGAAACAATGGCTTCATTTAACTTCATTGAACTGAACTGAGAACTAAACCCCATTATTCTCACTTGTCCTTGTTCCATCGCAGGGCATCTTCTCCCTTTTTCTCCTTTCAGGTGCAATCTTCAGCCATGTTGGTCGGCCGGGCCAGTATGAGATAACTCAGGTGCTGTTCCTTCAGTCCCTGAAAGCACAGGGATTGCCGGGTATCCTGGCACTTTACCGGAAGGATCAGGCAGGTAGGAATGAATATTGCAGAATGGACATGGCCTGTTCAGTAATGCCCTGCCTGATCCAGAATTTATAAAAGTGGAACTTTAGTTCTGCTATAAGGCGACGGTCTTGTAGGTCACCTGCCGCTGCAGCTAAAAGACCATTGTTGGGGAAAGAAAGCAAGCAGAAAATATGAAGAACCATAAAGGACAGATAAACAGATATTGGCAGAGAATCTTTGGGAGCAGTGAATACAAATTTGACATTTTTATTCCACTTGGTTACCCAAAAGAAGAGGTGGCCAGAGGTGCATTCATACCCATCTGCAGTCTTCTGTGGCCATGACGTAGAAGGATATTTCATGGTCATCCTGACGTCGGTAAGGATACAACATAGAATGTTACAATATGGAATCCGATCAACTGACGTCTGCTTCTTTTTTCAATGTGAGCGCTGTTCCCTCATGTAACATAAGCTTGTGGGATCACTTGGACCGGGAGAAGAACATCAATCCTGCCAAATCAAAATAACAACTATGGTGAGCCTTCGAAAAGCTGACCACAAACTTGCATGAAAAATATTACTCGCTTAGAAAAGCAAAATGCAGTTTCTTTTTTTTTGTTACTCAGAACATCGACTTGAGGAAACACAATTTCGTATTTGTTTTGTTTTGTTTGTGCTGAGCTGGCTATCCGGGTAAAAAGCTTTAGGACGTGTTTGCACCAAAATGCATAGAAAACACATGCATGCTGATGCAATTCTTTTTCATTTTGGTTTTTACATGTGTTTTTGTTGTGTCTTTTTCATTATTGCCTATTGCATCAGTTCCTTCTTCCTGTGGATAGGGAAGAAGGCATTTGGATGCGCAGCATTGACATACGTTCTTGTGTGATGCATAATTATGCAAAGTTCAGTGATTTCCTCGGACCCTTTTTGCTGGCGTACCACCCAGCACTTTTTGGTAAAAACCTGGCTGTTTTTGGGTGGTTACAGAACGGTTGGGTCACAATACAGAGCCGGCCACCCACCTGCTTACTATTTCTTCCCACCCAGCTTGGGTTGAACACTGAAGTTGCATACAACTTTTCATCAATGCAAAGTCTTTCCAGTGGAGAACTAGCGAGCTGCACCCCACTGTGTTCTCCTCCCTTGACTTGTAAAGCGATCGTTCCTGATGGTCGTTCATGGATCCGTCACCATCAGGCAACCTCTGTACACATCAGATTCTCATCTGAGAGGAGCACAACCATTCGCCTCTGACGTGTGTGACTAGAACGAATAGTTCTTGCTGTACCCATGCATTTGGACTTTGCGGACGGTGCTTCCAAATACAGCCACAAAGCTGGTGTGAGCAAAACCTAGCTGCAGCCAATCTTCCTGATTTATTAAAGCTCTCCAAGGCTGGAGAGATTACACTTTGATCAGTGAAACTGGGTGATCCAGCAAACCTGGAATGGATTTCTTCAAAGTCATTTGCTATTTTCTATGTTTATTATGCAAAAGTTTTGACTCCTGGACCAGATCCATTCCAGCATTGGAGAGCTTTATTAAATTGTAGTTAAGCTTTTTAATTGTGCAAATAATAATTTTATAACATCGTTGTGCAAATAACAAGTGAAATAATATAGGGAGATAATTGTATTGAGAAACAAATGTCTAGCTCAGTGCTTCCTGACCTTTTTTTTTTTTTATCATGGGAGACCCTTGAAATAACTTCCAGGTCTTCAGAGGACCCCAGCTGTAATTATTATATCCACAGTACATTAGTGTGTTGGTCAGTGGGAAGAATGTCACCCTCACAGAATCATTGGTGTCAGTTAAACAAACTGCTCAATGAACCCCCAGCAACCCCTGGGCCTGGTTGTATGGATGGACCAGCATCATTATTCATTCTGAATGTGGGAACTTTGTTTTAGAATTCGTTGGAACTGCATGAACGTCTTCAAAACCACATTACTGTCAGAACAAAGACACTTTATTGTCGCTCAAACAATTGGAAACTAGCGCTTAGTTTTCTGGAAGATTTGTCCTGACCTGTTTTATAGTATAATGAGATTATATAGAAGGTGGAAGACCCACGCATGAGAAACACTAAAGGGTATCAGGTGGGATGTAGATGTTAAAGAAGCTGTATAAGGGAGGATACAGAAGGTAGAAGAGCTTACAATCTATTAGGGTATAAGGGAGGATACAGAAGGTAGAAGAGCTTACAATCTATTAGGGTATAAGGGGGGTACAGAAGGTAGAAGAGCTTACAATCTATTAGGGTATAAGGGGGATACAGAAGGTAGAAGAGCTTACAATCTATTAGGGTATAAGGGGGATACAGAAGGTAGAAGAGCTTACAATCTATTAGGGTATAAAGACCCAGCACTAAGCACAGCTGTGCCAGAGTCCTGATCCTGCTGCAAGTAGTATGCTGCTGCTTCTCCAGGTATGGAATCTCGGTGGGATGATACATTAGTCACACTGTCAGTGGCTTCCCTCACATAGACAGGCCGGGTACACCGACTTCAGAAAAAGCTGCTAAGAACAAATAGAGAATGGAAAATAGTTTGGGATTTGGAGAATGGCATTAATGTTGTTTTTTCAGACACTGATGAGCAGCGTGTCCTGCTGACTTTTCTGTGGATTTTTTGGACCTTTTGATGGCTGTCTAATGGAAAATAAAGCCGTAACTATTAGCCATCTAGCAGCTTTTGCAAAGAGGAAAATTAGAATATTTGGGGTAAAGTTGCAGGGGCCCGATTGCCATCTGGCTGAAATTTGTTTTATGATCTGCAATATAATTTTATCTTTCTCTATTTGTCTTCCAGGATGTTGGGTGGTATGAAAGAATGTCACAAAGCTGCCCTCATCAAGCTAAGGGTGACATTGGCAACACAACTGCAACCTGAAGATTTATTGGAGCACCTGCTGGCTGATAGAGTCCTAACTCCCATTATGAAGGAGAACATTGAGGTAAGGAAGTTTCCCCTGATAGATCCTGGTTTTGGAGAGCTGGGTTTCCTGTTATTATAAAGTGCTTTAGTCAAATTTTTTTCATGTATTGAGGCTGGTGCATGGCACGATGGCTCTTCTAAGGGATTTTTAACACTATGTCTAACAATATTTAGATATGCAGGGATGGAGCTACTAAAAGTCTACATATAGTTTATTAGCAGTATTTCTAAAGTAATCAAGGCACAAGTTAACTATACTCATCTTTCGCCCTTCCATCACAGGGTGCCACCATCTTTATATTTTTTTTTCTTTTTAGATAAGGTCTTCTGCTATCTAGATTGACCAGGCCAGAATGACATAACTGCATGTGAATTAATTCAATCCAGGGAAGCTGGGATTGCCACTTCTCCTAACGGTCTTTGACTGTCAGGTAGATAAAAGTGCTTTTTGCAGAGGGGACATCATCTGTCACTTTCTGCAATAATGCCCTGTCTGATCAAAAAGTGGAACTTTAGTGGTTCTATAGGGCCCCTTCATCTTGGTTAGGAGAAGTCTAACATCCAGTTCAGATGCTTAAAGGTGAAGTTTCTTTACACAAAAAAATGGCAGCTTCACTTCCACAGAGAGCTTAATCCATCCACAATCGGCTTCCATTCTGTCCCGTGCCTCCCTAAATTATTTCTTCGTTCCAGCACTGAGGAACCAAGTGGTTCCACCATCCTAGCTTTCTCCTTACATCACCCAATGTTACCACTTTGCCCGCAGATCATCTGTTCAGCATGCTGCAGCATCACTTGCATCCCTGTAGCCATAAATTTTCCACCATTCTCGTCACCCCCTGCACAGAAACTCAGGCTGTGCACAGCTGAAAGGGATTCTGGGGTGGGTGCTGCAGCCAATGTATGGATTGTTCAGTCCTTTCTTGCCATTGGCTCTTTGGTCTTTTTAAACCTCTCCAGTGTCGGACTCAGGTTACTGGATCCTCAATGCACTTCCTGACAGCTAGTCATCTGTTTGGAATTTCTGTGTTGACCCCGGCCTGTTACCTGACCTCACCTTGTCTGCCGCCTGCCCTGACCTAGGCCAGTCCAACTACCTCAACTTGACTCGCTTTGTTCCAGCCTCATCACCATTCCTAAGTGGAAGTTTTCTGATCTGTGTCACCCCCTGGTGGGGAGAACCTGGAAGCCGTGACCTGGTGACCCCTTGCAGCAAAGCAGCGCGGTGGCCACTTGGGTCATTAGCCCATCACTCCTTGCGGGGTGCGTTGGAGAAGACCCGGGGGTCACTTAGATTACATGCTTCAGGTAGTCCCAGGTCACCTGATCTCACACATAAAGAAAAAAACCAAAGTGCTAATCTTACTGCACATGCGTGAGAACGGTACTTTTTTGTACATTGTGGGGAAAAAAAAAATGCGCAGAACGATCACCCTGAAGCCTCTTGGGTTACTTGACATACCTGTTCTAAGCAGTTAAATCCTCCCAAATAGGAGAGGATTTAACTGCTTTAATTTAAAAAGAAAAATGTTTAGGAGGGAAAAATCACAAATTTTCTACTTTGCATTAAAGGTTTATCTACCCTTTTATATAAAGTAAAAATGTAGTGATAGGTCCGCTTTAATCATAGATACCCAGAATAATTATTTGTGTTGGCAGTATTATTATTATTATACAGTATTTATATAGCGCCATCATATTACGCAGCGCTGTACAAAGTCCATAGTCATGTCACTAACTGTCCCTCAAAGGAGCTCACAATCTAATGTCCCTACCATAGGTCATGTGACCGATCCTGAAAGAATGAAATTGAATCAGAAAAAGAAGCAGACACATCTCCGCATCTCACCTTCTTTAAAGATGCAATGGGTATTACATTTTGATAGCAGTGGTTCCTTTGTTTACAAAAGGGTTCGTTTCTGGCAGTCACCTCTTGGTTACACCCAGTCCTAGAATAAATATTCAGCAAATAAGTAGATTGTGACTTAAAGCAGACAAATCCAGGTAATTAAGAATGATCATATGAAGAAAAAATGCAGAAGTGAAGATCACCTTTTGTAAAAATGACTTTCCTATTAATCTTATGTTTGGATTGAATTGGATTCATTTAGATTGTAATTTAAGTTTTCATGAATATATTCCCAACATGTCATACTATAGTAATAAAGTACTTTTTTGGAAAGGCTCCAACAAGTTATCCTTGTTATGTAGTCCGGTGATATTTGCCTAGGCTCAGAAGATGTCATCAGTCTGCTGCAGGCAGGAAGAAGAATTTCCTGTCTCCCTTTCCTAGTGAGCAGACTGTAAGCAAGTCACAAAGGAAGATAATCATCATGCTAGTCTCGACTGACATGTGTACAGCGGTTGCCCGATATCGCTCATCAATCCGCCACAGTGGATCAATGAATGACGATTTGGAATGACTCCTCTGCATGTGAATAGAGGAGAGTACAGCCGCTTGTTCCTTCCCTCTGCTTTCCATAGAACACAACAGGCACTGTATGCACAGCAGTTTTTCATTCATCTTTCAGCATCATGAAAGATTATTTCAAACTTCCAATATTCTACAAATGTACATAGCCCAAGAGGCTGGTCTGTGTTAAATATTGGTAAACACAGATAACAATAGCACAGGCATCATGATTTGCATTGTGTTGTGATGATTGTGTCATCCCAGCATCTCTGTTGTGACCCCAAACAAAGATGGCTCCATCCTTTTAGATAGAAAACCAAGGCATTGTCAGGGAGAGTTCTGTGATCCGAGAGGTAATAAATAACATGTTTCACTTTACCTATATACTAAATAATTATAGGGCTGTCTGCCTTTGTTGGGGGGATTCCCAGGGAAGGCTAAAATACCTCTGCTGCTACCAACGCACTGAGCTAACCTTCTAGTTAGTTTACCTGGTAATAATACTACACTTCTTTAATAACCATTGTAATCATTTCCTTTTTGTATCCTGTCAAGTATTAATTCTCTGCTTTCTGTACCTGCAGGAAACTCACATTCCAATGTCTGTGCAAGAAACCATTCCAAGAGGAAGACCTTCTCTAGGTGAGAATGTTCTGGCTGAGCAGTTTATTCATCTTTCAGTACTGCCAATCCAGTATATTAATAGAATCCTATATTAATATTATTACACATTATTTTTATAGCCCAGACATATTACGCAGCGCTGTACAAAGTTCATAGTCATGTGTCTAGATGTCCCTCAAAGGAGCTCACAATCTAATGTCCCTACCATAGTCATATGTCAATATTACAGTCTAAGGTCAATTATGGGGGAAGCCAATTAACCCAACTTTGCAGCACTGGGTCCTAGGTTGGAATATCAGCCAGGACACTATCTGCATGGAGTTTGTAGGTTCTCCCCGTGATTTTGTGGGTTTCCACTGGGTACTCCAGTTTCTACCACATCCCATAATCATGCAATTAGGTTAATTGGCTTCCCCCCAAAAATTGACCTTATAATGTACTAAAGACATATGACTATATTAGGGACGTTAGATTGTGAGCTCCTCTGATGCACAGCTAGTGACAAGACTATAAACTTTGTACAGCACTGCATGATATGTCGCTGCTATATAAATAATGTTTAATAATAATACACTGGAAAGATTCTGTACCAGGGAATATTCAGTAAATGTCACATTCACTGCTTTATAAGAGTGATTATGTTGTGATAGATTGAATCTTTCTCTTTTTCTCTACTAGTTGCAGAACCATAAGACTAAACTTACATGCTTGTTCTTGCCTTGATATTAGTGTGTAGGTGCTGAGCAATGATTGCTTCTATCAGACCTTAATCATGCAATGGCTATGCAATGACCAGTAATGGTATATTTTGCTATTTTCTAGAATGCTGTGAGATGAGCCTAGATGATGGCGATGGTCCAGTAAGTGTGAGTCAGACCAGGGTGGACTTCTTCCTTTCTCACCATAGACAGGTTTGTAAATCTTTGACTTTGTGGGTTTCCTAATACATTGAGGATTCATTCTACTTTTTACGAAGCACGGTGCAAAGCTACATCAAGCCATTCTCATGTCAGCATTGAACGGTTCTGTGGAGTACAGATTTCCCAATTGCAATAATTGGGCAAGGATAAAAAGAAGTAAATGCAAAATAAATAAACAGATGAAATTCCAATTGGAAACTTGTGTCAAATGATTTTAAACTATCCATTTCTAAGATTAACATAGCCGTGCCACAGAGTACAGTCCCCTATAGCATGGCAGGAGACTTGATTTTTACTCCAGTTTTCTAACACATATCAGGTTCCTCCCCAGGCACTTTTAGCTGGGTGCACCACCCAGCACTTTTCAGCACCCACCCGGCTGTTTTTGGGTGGTTACCAAAGAGTTTGGTCACAATACAGGGGCTTCCACCCACCTAAAATTTCTTCCCACCCGGCTTAAAAAAATTTCTGGGTTGAGCACTGCATATATACCTTGCCCCTCCACCAGCCTGTGACTGGATAGTGAAAGGAGAAGCAGCGGACTGATGAGCCAATCCCTCTGCCTCCATTTCCTCCTATCAGCCTTCTTATCACATGAGCAGTGCTGATTAACTACTTGTGCTTCTTCTTTCTCTCCCAGTCTTAGTTCTCTGTGTTACAAAATACATTCAGTGATGTGTTTTATTAATACAGAGCTGCATTTGTTTGTGTCTTTATCTCTGCCCAGAGTTCTGGTTTATTTGCAGTACACAGCTGGGTGGTTTGTTCACTGTACTGAATGTGAAGCTTTGACTTGTATATGTCTCCTTCTAGGCTTACAGGATGAGCTCTCTCCCTCGTGGCTTAGCCCTAATCATCAGCAATATCCAGTTTTCCGATCCTGAACTGGGTTATCGCCAAGGAGGAGAAGTGGATGAGGCCTCTCTGAAACACTTGTTTTCAAGTTTTAACTACCAGGTTGTCTTCAAAAGTGATTTAACTGCTCAGGTATGTAACTACACCATGCAGCATTTTACTCTAGATTTACTTACACTTATAAAGGTTAAAGGACTCCTTTTATTTTATACATGTGACACCAAAGAGCTAAGTGTTTGACTACTTAAACCTCCGTACAGATGTACAATAGACGTCAGATAATTGTCGTTGGAAACAATCTTTCCTTTTTCAGTGACAGATTGAACAATTATTCTGCAAAAGGGAGGGAGGAGCACAATGAGTGGCACCCCGCTGGTGCCACTCGTTGTCCTCCTCCCTCCCCTTTGAATCGTGGTCACTACAAATCTTTCATCAATCTGCCTTGACAGGGGACTATAAGGCAGATTGTCTTGTCATTGGGACTGTGTTTGGCAAACCTACTGGTGTAAACAAGACTTAATTAGTCCTCTCCGAGTTGTATTCAGCTGCTTCAGGAAAGTAAAATGGAAGCTGTACTTCTTACTCCTTTCCACATTAGAATGCTGTAAGTGACACCAGCCTGTGGTGATGATATGATTGGGTGGTTGTTCTTAGCGGTTTAAACAAAATTGATCTCATGGATAGGTAAGTAAAGGCCACATATCTTTGTATGGGGGACACAGCACCCATTCTGATCTATGGAGAGTATAGTGAGACCCCACTGTGCTCTCCTTCCTTGACTTATATAGCCGATGTTCCCAGTCATTGCCTATGGATCCTAATGGCTGTACCCGTGTCAGATTCACTGAACAATCATTCTTGTCTCAGGAGGTAATCGTCTGACGCGTGTACCTAAATTCCCTAAAAAAAGCCAATCAAGATTTGTAGCCCAGTGATCTCCCCCTTTTAGCTGGGAGTACCACCCGGCACTTTTCAGCAACCACCCAGTTGTTTTTGGGTGGTGACGGAAGAGTTGTCTCACAATACACGTAAAATTTCTTCTTTCCCTTTCTGGTTTAAACACTGAAGCCATTTCACTCTAGTTACTTAGGGCTAAATCTGTAAAGCCGAGCTCTGAGGATTTCTTAGTACTGATCTTGCCTCACCTCACACTGCAAGCGCTCATTTTCTTCTAGGGGAATAAAAAAATAACTTTTATTTAACGTATCCCTTGTACCAGTAAAGCCATTTCTCTTTGCCTCTGACATCCTCATTCACAGTGCAGGATAAGCACTTCCGCATTATAAATGAGAATGCCAAGGGCCATTCACAACCCTGAGCATCTGAGGTTAGAGAAGGGAGATGGCTGTTTAGGGATCAAGGGATGAGGTAGATAAAAGTGCTTTCCGATGTTCCCTTAGATGAAATGAACTTGGGCACTTCACAGTTTGGCTCACTGCAAGGGTAGTTTAGACATATCCCTGAGTTCAGCTTTAAACAGAAAAATAAAGGTTATTGTTCAGTATGTGTGACGGGACACGCTGTAATATTAGATGTTGTACTATTGATTTGTGGTTTGCTGTTTCCGCAGGCCCCAGTACTCATATTACCCTGTGAAAGTGCTGTAAGATGTTGTTGTCATGTCATACAGAACCTTTTACATACAACCAATATTCTCCCATTACAGAAAATCATGTCTGAACTGATCAGTTTCTCCTCACGCCCTGAGCACTCCCATATGGACTCTGCCATTGTAGCCATTTTGTCTCACGGAGTCGATGGTGCTATATATGGAACCGATAGCCAAATGGTTAAGGTAGGAAAAAGGTTTATTGCAGTGCTCAATTTTATTGGACAAATTTCCCTGCAAAAGTCCTTTACAGGAAACCCCTTCTTTAATTACTATATTAGTGTGGTGATCAGTGGGAAGAATTCCTCTTAACATTGCTGGCCAGTGGGAAGAATGTCATCCTTAAGCTACGTACACACTTCCAATTATTATCGTTGGTAAATGAACGACGAACGATCCTGCACGATATCTGCGAACGATCGTATAGCACCGATCCTGTACATACAGATAACGACACGATCGTTCGTAAATATTGTACACACAATAGATGCGATCGTTTGAACGATACAGGAAGTTACATGCACCACAGGAAGTGAACGAACGTTCGTTCATCACGCATGCTCAGACCATGGACGATCAATGAACGATCGTACACACGAACGATGGTCAACGATCGTCGTCCAATCCGATCCGCCGGTCCGGTCGTTCATTTCCAACGACTTTCCTCGTTCGTCGGCGTCGTTGGTTACTTTTTTACGAACGATTTTTGCCCAATCGATCGTTCGTCGTTCATTTTGAACGATAAAAATTGGAAGTGTGTACGCAGCTTTACAGATAGCCAAAATCATCAGTAGTGTCACTTACACAGACCTGAGAGTCACAAATTGCTCATTGCCTAAGGAACCCCCAGCAACCTCTGGAGGAACCCTGGTTGAGAAACATTCAAAGGGTTAATTATAGTCTGTTACCCGTCGGATCAAACTGTGAGGAATGGTAAAGCACAATTACTTTTCAGTATTGGTATAAAAGAAATTCAGCTGATCGATACACAAAATAGCCAAAAGTTCCTGGAAACCTGACAATAACACCTACTATATGGCCAAATTTATGTAGACACAACTGAAAATGACTTTAGGTGATTGCAGTGAAGGGTACTGATAATTAGCACAGCATACAGATAAATGTTAGACAAGTTAGCACCTCCAGTATTGCGGTATCAGTTTGGAGATGTCCCCTTTTT
The DNA here is from genome assembly GCF_032062135.1 of Pyxicephalus adspersus. Taxonomy (NCBI): domain Eukaryota; kingdom Metazoa; phylum Chordata; class Amphibia; order Anura; family Pyxicephalidae; genus Pyxicephalus; species Pyxicephalus adspersus. The sequence continues at coordinate 1,323,241 of NC_092867.1, read as the reverse complement.
GTTCCAGTTTGTTAGTGCCTATGTGCACTAAGCCAGCTGCAGAACCTTAATGAGAACCTTTGGAATGAAATAGAAGGCAAGTTGAGAGCCAGGGCTTCTCGTCCAACATCAGTACCTGGACATCACACATAAGAAAACATTCCCACAGACAAATTTTACTTTTCATATAAGGGTTGTCTACTTTTTATGTAAAGTTAAAATGTTGAGTTGAGGTCCACTTTAAGCTCAAAAATGTCTCCACTAACTTTTGACTGCCCTTGCATACAATTAACAGTCGACAGAGAAAAGGTCAAGTTTTCACGTTAAACCTATGAAATCCTCATGTATATAGCTAAAAAAAGTGTTGGCATTCATTTTTTTCATGTTTTCAGTGTCTTGAGAGTTTGCAGATTGTGAATTGTGTGTTTATGTGAGTGTGGTAACACTTTCTTTTATGACAGTTGCAGGACATCTTCACAATACTGGATAATGCTCACTGCCCGCAGCTACAGAACAAACCTAAAATGTTCTTCATCCAGGCCTGCCGAGGAGGTAAGTGTAACAACTCGTTCAGCCTATGAAAACCCCACCAAATCAGTAAAATGCTGTGGGATAGATTGTGCGATTTATATAACAAGATGGTGGGATTTCCAAGAATCATTCCAAGTAACTATTTTATTACTTCAATAAATAAATCAGAAAAGGTGCAGCCTGTTACAGTGGGACAGTGTCTAACCCAATTATTCCAGTTTATGGACAACTGATTAACCCACAGATTGACTGAACCTTCGTGGTGCTTCATGTTTTTATGTAACGTGGTTTCTTCTTTACCTGAGAGTATTGTACCTTTGATGTATTACCTAACTCCCCTCTTATTTCTCTGTTTCTCCCCTTTCTCTTTTCTTGTCTTCTCTCACTTTCTCTGTCTCTTCCCCATCACGCGCTCTCTCTTTCCCTTTCTTTCACCCCTCTACTTTCTCAACCTCTCCGTCACCCCTCTTCCTTCTCCCCTCTTCCTTCTCTATCTCATTCATCCTCTCTCTCTGTCATCCTTCTTTTTTTTTCTCTTTCTCGCTCATCTTCTCCCTCTCTGTCACCCCTTTCCTTCTCCCGCTTTCACTCATCCTCTCTCCAACTAACATTTTTTTTCTGTTTCCTCTGATCTGGATAATTTTATAATTTTTCCGGCTTATCTCTAATGTCCCTTCCACAAAAGTTCCTGACATATTCCTGACATATTCTGACAGTCCTAAATATTTTCATGAGTGAGGTCTAAACCAAGAATGACAATATAAAATAAAAATGAAAGAACGAATTTGCAATATGAATAAAAAGCTTTCTGATCTACCAGTTGGCTTGCAGTCTACACTTTTAAAAATTTTGCATTATTGCAGAAAGGGAAAGGTGATGTCACTTATACAGTATTTCTTCCAGCATTCTTACCTGCTTGATTGCCTTCTTCATCATTCAGATAGTATGCACCTGCTGGGACTTATAAGAACTGTGTATATCTTATCACTTTCAACCTATCAAACTAATAATATATCTTAGGTATGGTCCAAGTAATGGGGAACAGATCAGCTCTTTGGAGTTCTTTGTCCTCCGCTGGCTTTGTTAGGCACTGCTTACAAAGTTCAGTACAAAGTTCACTACAAAAACTGTCTCTGTTCATACCCTATGGTTGCAATTAGATGGAAATCCCCTGTTTTTAGTAGATATAAATCTAGAGATGTGATGATCTTTAAGGTAAAAAGTCTGTTTTTAGTTATTCTGAAAACACATTTTCCAAATTATGGAAACCTGGATCAGTTACAATGATGATGTACATCTCTCCTTGTTTGCTTTTCTTTCTTCCTCAATCTTTATCCCTCTCCGAGTGTGCTAATTACTCCAGCATATCTATAAAGTGCATTCTACAGTTTCCTAATTATACATCCGTTTAAATATTCTCTCTCTCCTTCCCTTATTTTTTTCCTTTTTTTCATACTTTTATTTTTTCTCTCCATTTATCTCTTTTTGTCTCTCTTCCCCAATCCCTCTTCTGTTTTTCCTCTTCCCTCCCCTCTTCCTTGAATTGTCCTTGTATGTTTCTTGGTTTTAAAGCCTCTATATAGGGAATAAATTGTATAGTGTTGTTTATATGTTGTTATAGTATATTGTTTTTAGTTTTTCTTAAAACTTGTGGTAAAAGACAGATTTAGCCAGATTTTCTTCTGTATCTGTGTGTAGCCTTTATCTTTTTCTTGTAGTTGAGGCAGACCGAGGAGTTGACCAGAGAGATGGAAGAGACCAGACTTCTTCTCCAAGCTGTGAACAGAGCGATGCAGGAAGAGAATACTGCAAAGTCCGCTTGCCCACCCAGTCTGATATGATCTGTGCCTATGCCTGTCTGAAGGGTGAGTGTGAAATGCGTTAGTGTAAATAAAGCGTTTGTACAATCTGCAATAGGGCAGTTTAGGAGAACAGTTTTCAAATTCTAACTTAACTCTGTATTGTCCTATTCAGACTTGTTCTGACATCCGCTCTCTCCGTTCTATTTCAGCTTAATTTTGGAAACCAAATGTATTAAATAGCACAATGAAGCTGCAGCCTCAGACTGATGAGTTCATTTCTCTTTAAAAAATCTCCCGCTGTTAGCATGTTCCTTGTTAGCACATGTACTAATACTAAAGTCACATTTAGCTGCAATCACTGCTTGCAATACAGAATTGTATTTTTTGGGGTGTTTAATATCAGTTTGGATATCATTATATCAGGGGTACATAGCATAACGTTTCTTGCTTATATCACCCAGCCTTCTTTGATCCTCTGGCCTGCTGACAGATTCTGTTGTGCAATTACATTTTGCATTTTCCATGATTCCAGCACAGCTGCATCATAAAATCCTCCAGCCAAGGGAAAATCCGAAGTGTTTGTTGTGTTTTGTGAACCCCAACCCCTGATACCAGCGGATGTCTGATGCTGGTGATCTGCCCATGTGATTAGATTGCAGTGTACTTACACAAAAGGAGTTTTTATTGTGGAAACATATTGTAATTGTATATTTCTAAAGCTCTAGAAAGGAAACCCTAATCTTTAAAGAAGTTGAAAAAGGAAAGCTTGCTGAGATCCTTCCCTGTTGCTAATTGTCAGGGTACCCTTAAAGAGAACTCCCCCAACATTAATCCATTACTGCAGTGTGGTAGAACAATTTAGCTTTTTTTGGCCTGACCCTTTAGAATTTAATGGCTTTTCCATGTTGTTTGTACCTTAAACACCCACTGAGAACAAAAAAGGCCAAGAATCCTGAAGCAACCCCTGTTTTCAAGCATTTTGCAGATAATTGAGTAACATTAGCATATTGCAGTGTTTCTATACAAACAGTTTCTGTGCCCATTATTGCCTGTGTTTTAACCTCTGCAATGCCAGATTATCTAAAACAGCCCTATTTGAACTTTTTTAACATGGGGAAACCTTTGAAAAAACTTTAAAGTCTTAGGGAACCCCTTCCATAATTATATTCACAGCTCACAGTACATTTGTGTGGTTGTCAGTAGGAAGAATGCCTCTTACATTGCTGGCCAGTGGGAAGATTGTCACTCTTACGGAAAGCCAAGAAGATCATTGGTGTCTGTTTGATCTGAGAGTCTTAAACTGCTCATTGCACATGGAATACCTAGAAACCTGTGAAGGAACCCTGGTTGAGAAATACTGGTCTTAAAGGTTGCTGTAATGAGTCACGGTGCATGTGATTAGTGGACTCTGTCTGGGCAGTCGTGTGGTTTGTGACAACCAGTGAACAGAACAGTTGTGTTTGACTTCTCTGTTATCAGAGGCATCCACCACAATCACATAAAAAACAAACATTTCTTCCCTAGAGATACATGGCTTCCATTGCCAATCCTGTTCTGAAAATACTTGTCAAATAAGATTTAAATCACTGACCTGAAACAAGTATGTATCTGTAGGGTCTGACATCATATTTGTATGGTTATTCCAGGGGATGGTATACAATATTAAAGCAGAAGGATAACCATGACAGCTAGGGAACTCATAATTTTAGGATAAGGGATAGAAAAGGCTGCCCCAGTGTGTCAGGGTTTTCTTTCAGCTTGTATAAGTGGGTCACATATTTTCCTACAATCTCTTTCAGGTACTGTATCACTTCGTAACACAAAACGTGGCTCATGGTTTATACAGGATCTTGTTGAAGTGTTTTCCAAGTATGCTAAGGACACACATGTGGCTGATATGCTTGTAAAGGTAAGCTTAGCTGTCATTAAAGTAGGAATTAGCTGGGGATACGGAGGAAGGTGTCTAACAAGAACTGGATCTTGGAGTTTGGCTTTAAATCCAATGTAACCTATGATATGATGATTTTATCATTTTCTTCCCCAGGTTAATGCTTGCATTAAGAAACGAGAAGGCCACGCTCCAGGGACTGAATTTGACCGTTGCAAAGAGATGTCAGAGTACTGCAGCACGCTGTGTAAAGACCTCTACTTATTCCCGGGTATCTTGATCCGATCCAATTCATCATCAAACATTTGATTTTCCATTTCAACAGGAAGAAGCTTTATTTTTTTATTGACTCTTTCAACGTCTTCCAAGTTTCTATATAGTTCTGCTCCACTTTTGCACTTGTTTCTTGCTTACGATGGTATTCCCGAGAGGCGTCCTGAGACGGGTGGTGTCATTCTCAAAGAATTTGTTCAGCTACAAAGTAGATGGGACAAACCCTCGTTCCAGAGCTTCTTATGTCCTAAGAGCCGAGTGGGCCTTGCACCCAAACCTGCTGGCAGCTCACTACCCGCAGGTCTGGTTTGTTTCTTTCTTTTGTACAGATGATGTTTATAGCTTGGCATTCTAAATACCTTTCTGGCACCTAGGTTTGGGTGCTTGTCCTCAAAACTGGCTCCAGAGGAACTATCATATTGTAGGATTGTATATACCTTGTCTTTTTCATTTGTTCTGTCTTTTATGTTTGCAGGTTCACTTTATTTGTAGATGGTATAGTTTATTTTATGCACTTATGTTATTTTCTCTCCCCATGACATACAGAAGCTTGGCTGAGAGATACATTTTTTTTATTTAACATTGGAGCATTTTTATTTTGAAAATTTGAAATTTAAGTTAAAGCTGAACTCCAGGTTCTATTGTTTTATTTTATTTTTTTTATTTTTACAGTTCTAGTTGGTAAGAGGACTTCCATTATGCATTTCTTCCTCTTACTTGTTGTCTATTGCTCTGCCAGCAATGCTGCCAAATCCTTTACCCACTGATGCCTTCATTAGAATTTTTGACCCTACTGTAATTTACTCACCCCTGTGGTTCTCTGGGTTACTGGGTTGGTGTAAGGACTATCCCAATGTCGCCAGTGTTGTTTCCCACCTAGTAATGCCCAGTAACATTGATTAGTATACAAAAATGAATAATCTCTGCTTCTTATGTCTGTGTGAATGGCATTTAAGGAAGTGTAAGGATTTTTACACTGACCAACCCTTGAAGAAGGCTAGTGATCATTACGGATGCTGACATGATCCAGACAATCTCATAGAACTCTATGGGGTGTCTGGGACAGTAAGGACTTGTGGTGCAACATGGAAGCAAACAGTTGAATTGTGTCCATAAGCCATTTGTGGAGGTTAGGTTAGGTCTTTTGAAAAAGAAACAAATATACTTAGTTTTAAATTATTCTCATCCTTTGAAGCTGTTGCTAAAATGGTTTAAAGTGGAAAGTTGGTCAGGCAGGTTAGTATTGCAGGAAGGACAGGCGAAGCCCCTACTGCAGTAATGTTTCCGATTGCTCTGGTTTCTGGCATCAAAGTGTTGATTGCCAGGGAAACCTGGAAATCCCAGCTTCTTCTGTGTGTGCCAGGGATGACTTGTCTCCTGCGTACCGCCTGGGAGTAAGGTCATCCCGGCCCTACTAATCCAGATAGCCCACGATCATCTCTGGAAGGAAGAAGAGAAGAAAGATGGCGGCGCCTTTGCAGATATGCAAGTCACACAAGTTCAGTTCCAAATTAGGTTGAACCTGTGAGTATAGAAAATAGTAGCTTCTGATTCCGATGATTTTTTTAATGCTTTTGATGGTGTTGGCTTCGATCATCCTGACACTGCCTATTAAATTCCTGTGTAAAAGCAAGTATGCTGATCAGGAATTCTGTTTTCACTGACTGCATAACCTGTTTCAGGTCAGTGACTCTCTAGAAAGTGAGCTCACACACAAACGTGCCTCCTCCAGCAGTGTTATGTCCTATACTTCTGACCACACGTACTCGCTGGTCAATTATTACAAATATTTTAGCTTTATTTTAGCTTTAACTTTTATTTTTAATTCACATTTAGCTCTGTTAGGGACCCCCTCCGTAATGGTCACTAGCATTCCTCAAGGGTCAGGAGGTGTATCAGGTTTGTTTGGTCAGAAATATGAGGCTGATAGGATATTATGTGGAAGTGATTGGTTTGCTCAGTAAGAGCAGTCTTGTTCTTCAAGGGATGGCAAAGAATTGATATGTTGATGTTCCCCCCTGGTACAATAGTTCCAATTTCCTAAATCCAATATATCACCCCTAATGCGGGACTAAACCCTGGGGATACTTACCTGTCTCCGGTCTTTAGTGGGTGCAGCCATCTCCTCATTTCTTCTGCATCCCGATCTTTGGCCATATTGATTGGATTGACAGCGATCCGGCAGGTAAGAATACTTATTGCACACATTGTCCGACCATATCTGCAATAAGGACCTGCCTGTTTCCAAATTTTTTAGGGTGGAATTTTAGTTCCACTTTAAATAGGAGCAATGAAATGCTAAAGACAGCGCACTAGACTACAAAATATAAATCTTAATTCTATTAAACGGAAAAATTCTCAATGACGTTTCGGGCCGTGCAGGAATCCCTTTATCAAAGAAACCAATCACTTGGTCACTTTGATGAAGGGGTTGCTGTGCAGCCCCCCAAACAGTTGGGAATTATGTGGTCAAAATAAATGAAGTTTTTATATTTTGCAGTCTGAATCGCTGAGATTTGCTCTGCCTGCGCTTCCATTGATCTATATCTTTGTGTGATTTGTTTAAACGAGAGCACGGTCATTACTGAGCCATGGTTATTAATATTATTTGGTGCTGTCAAACTTCATGGAACAGTTTGATTCATTCTATGAATCTGACCAGCCAGTAATAAACTACAGCCCATGTTCTTTTTTGCTTTACCTGCAATTGGGCCTTAAAGGGCCTTGTTATTTAATCCTAGTTTACTTCCTGTAAATTTTTTAAATGGCTTATGTTTTTATGTTAACAGGTTTACTTTGCTTTGTCCTCATTTCCTTTGTGTTTGCACACTTGCTGTATTGGATGACCAAACAGTGAAGAGCTGGGTGACCTCATCACTTCCTGCTTGAGACATTTGAGATTGCTGCAATTTGCTTCCAAATTCCATTCTATAAATTCCCCCAACAGGTCACATATACAGGATTTCTTGAAAGTGACTTCATTTTTGGATGAACAGTTGGTAAATAAGCCGAGGAATGAATGCTGACTTATCCCAACACCTGTGCTGAGGATTATCGCTCTCCTAACTCTGAACTACAGGGAAATTAAAAAAAAAACTTGCTCTAGGGAAGCCCACAGTTGCAACTTTTTCCAACTTATTCTGTAAAAAAGACTTTTCCTCAGCTCGCTTCTCCTTCATAAGTCAGCTGCCTGCCAAGGTTTTAGATAAACCTTTAGAGTGCTCACTTACAAGATGGGACTGTTGCATTGTAGATGGTGATGTCAGAGGACCTTCTCATCAGAGAAACCTTTGAAAGTGGAGGATGAAGAAAGCTCTGTTTTTGGCTACCCTAGATGTACACAAGTAATTAAAGTGGAACCAAACTCTGCAATACCTACTTCTCCCCATTCTGTCGCAGGGTGCCGCCATCTTCTTCCTACCTCTTTTCCTAGATACAATTTTAGACCTTCTTGATTGGCTGGGCTGGGATGACATAAGTCCTGCACAGCTATGTGGAAGTTTAGTGCAGGGGGTAGCCAGGATTGCCAGGTATCTGACAGTGCACAGCTCAGAGGGTAAGAATGCTTAAAGCAGAAGGGACATTGCATGTGTTTTTCTGCAATAAAGGCTGGTTTTAAAAGTGAGACTTCATTTCACTTTAACCCCTGCAGCCCAGAGAAGATTGTACCCCCACTGCAAGAGCATTTTCTTCCCTTTTTCCTGGAGCTCTGCAGTATGAGACATCTTCTTTATCGTATACTCGGGTTATAGGATGTCCAGTCCCCCCTTTGTGCTCTGTGGTTTCTTTAACCACCCCTTATATCTTATGTTGTGGGGTGGAACCACAGCACACAGAAGGGGACCAGATCTCCATGCACAATGCAGAAAATTTATCGGCCATCATAGCTCTTCAAGAGATTGAAAATTATCAGTCACTTTAACAGAGGCACTGTTAAAGAAAGCCTCACTTTGTAAATATTGTAGATAGTTTAAGTTCTCATACAATTTTATTGTAAGTTGATATCTTACAATTACTGTCCATTTCAGTCTGGAGTAATGCAGCTGTAATTTCTGTGATCAGATTGGTCATTCTTTTCCTTGCAGCAATTTTTAGTTGTATACATAGGGATAGCCCAATCCTCTCTTCCCGCTCATGCATCTTTCTCAGAAATATGGGAGCTTCAAGCTGCACTTTCGACATGTGGAGGGGTAATTCTTTTTATTATGACCTGTTGGGTGAATTGTAGACCTGGAAACAAGAAGCAACTTGCAAACTGAACGACACCAAATGACCCATTGATTACAGAGTGTGCAAACAGCATTCATGTACCTATTACCTTCATTACCCACCCCCCAAAAAGCCAAACTGTACTCCCTTTATATAGGCTGTAAACTCCTATGGCATTTTGTGTTTCAAGTATATCCACCTGTCGATATCAAAATACATTGGAGCTTGGTGAGGAAATCAGAAAAAAGCAATGATAAAGCAAATGATTCCATAGTCATGCAGTGTTGTTTATGCATTGAATATTTTGTTGAGAAGAGTATTAAAAAAAAACATGCAGCTTGAAATTTTGGCACTTTATAGTCCCTGTTTGGAATTTACCCTGAATGCTATGAGTCCTGCTCACCAATCATCTCCTCTGTATAATAATGGAAAGATGGAATCATAGCCATTAGAAAAATATTGCAGAATTGTGCAAAGACGGTGGGTAATCCTAGGAGCCAGCTTCCTGTGCACCAAAGCTGTATTTGTGTAAAGTGTTTTCCATATCCAATGCAGATCAATTGCAGTATTCTCCTCAGAAATGTTTTTAGGCTGGGTGGGAAGAAGCTGTAGGCTGTTGGTGCCCCCTGTATTGTGACCCAGCTCTTAAGTAACCACCCAAAAACAGCAGAGTGGTTACTGAAAAGTGCTGGGTGCTGCACCCAGCTAACGGGCTGGAGAGAACACGGAGTTCTTATGACTGATCATTGTGCAGTAACCCAATTTAAGAACACCTGTAAGCTATAAAAAAAAGCAATGAAAAACAGAACTTTCAGCGTGTAATGATCCTAGGGCTTGTGTACCATTATTTGGTTTGGGTGGCTTAAGCTTCGTGCACACATAAGATGATTCTCACCTGAGATAAACGGTCGTGCTCGCCTCGGGCAAAAATCAGAGGTGTACAGCAGCCCCGATTCTGTTCATCAGTCTGCAAGAATCTTTCTGATGTATCCAGTGTCAGATGAATGAGGAACGTTGTCTGCACAGTGCTGTTTTGTTCTGCTACAATGGGTTGATAAATGTCCGATTGAGCATGACTCTGTAGGAGTGCACAGTGGGGTGCTGCTTGCTCATGCTCTTCCCCTCTCTATAGAACAGAACGGCACCATGTGTGCAGCTCGTGTTCATCTGTCACTGGAAATGGTCGCAAAAGATTTTCCTACAACAGCCATTTGACATCTGAGGTTTTGCTGACAGCCAACGGTCGCCCACTGAGCATTGTGATGGGCTTTTGCCCAGCCTTCATCAGATGCCCACCTAGGAGATTTCTCCATAGGGTCCAGCACTGCCCCACAAATATACAAGAGCTTTACAGGCACACAGGAACAGTAAGTGCAAACAAACCATTATTGCTTCAGTTTGCTGCTACAGACAAGTGAAGTCTGGATTTTCGGAAAACAAAGAAACCCCTTTATGTTTCCTGAACATTCAAAACTGCCGGCGGTCCGGGTATCACATGTGTGGCCCTTTTCCATGTGTCTATCTCAGGTCTTTCTCGCTTTAGTCACTGCCTTCATTCCATGTTGTTTTATACTATGCTAAATAAACTAAAATGAATATCTTTCCGTTGTTAAAAAAAAGGTTCTTAAATAAATTCTTTTTGTATAGAACTACAGTGATGTTTTTTGTTTACTGTTTGCAGAGCCAGAATTTTGCTTTCTAAATCAGTGCAAGGATCTGAATTTGCACTGATGAAACTTTTTAATGTAAAATGAAAGAAAACACTGAAGTGGAGAGTGTAATGTGTAATGTCATTTCAGAGATAGGCGGAGCTGGGAACCCTGTGAAGATCTAAGCCATCTCTAGGTATAAAGACACAGACCTATGATTTATATATTTATGCGTTTTTACAGATTTATAAGCTTTTACAGATTCTCGCTTTTTTTTTTTTTTTTTTAGGCACTGAATCCCAATCCCATCATGTAAGGTTTTCTCACAAATTGCCATATTCAACTTGGCTGTTTTGTTATTATTGCCTGACAGTCTTTATCATACTAGTAATCATACAAAGTAGAACTTTTCTAACCAAAATGACTGCATCTTTTTCAACTGGCAGGATTCATGAGAGAAACAAATAATACAAAGGACGTATAAATGCATGCAAACACCTTGTGCAGGACAAAGGAACGTGAGCTAAATTGCTGCACTCATGAATATAGCCACTCGAGGTTGTAGCACTTCACCTGACAGCTTTTGTTACATCTGTGGGAATTATCTTGCCAATAATAGCCAGAACCCAACATTAGAGTGGACCCAACATTAACTGCTGTATTGGAAGAACTTCAACAGCGGCCCCAAGATATGTAGGGAAGGGTAATTTTGAAAACAAGTTTGAAACAAAATGGACGAGACAAAAAGGAGCTTGGCTTTTGTTTAAGGAATTGGTCACCAAATTCCTTTGTCACCATATTGATCCAAACTTTGAGGCCATCCTTGGGAATTTGTTGAGAAAATTAGAAGAACCTTAATGAACCGCCAGCTGCATTTCCTCCACTCTCATTTGGACCTCTTCCCCGACATGCGATGATGAAACTGCAAGGCGAGTGGATCGAATAAGATATCAGAAGAATGGAAAGGAGGTGCCATCCATTCACTTTGCCCAGCTGTTTCCCGGTGCAGGGAACCCATACCCAGATGTGCCCACACTGGTTGGTTCTTTAGTCTCCCCCTTGCATGGATATCACCGTTTTTGTTTTTTCTTCTGGATCGTTAGAGGACTTTTTTTGCATTATTTGGCATGTAAATTATGAAATTAAAAACCTGCTGCACATAATTACATAGATATCCACGGACTTCAAAAAGATCTTAGTAATCTACGCAAGACAAAAAAACGAACTTCTAAATGACAAAAAGAAATGGCAACAACACAATTACATATTACTCACAGAATAGATTAAAATGGTAATATATGTGTTAGGCAACGGGGACGCTTTGTCAAACGCCCGCTGCATTACCCCCCACTCACTATTCTTTATGTATGCTGATGCCTGTAATTATGGCCCACAGTACCCCACTAGCTCCAGCAGAGGGCGACAAAGCCCATTGTGTGATTCTAAAGCAGAAAGGCCAGCTACAAATTGGCATTATTATTATTATTATTACACGGTATTTATATAGCGCCATCATATTACGCAGCGCTGTACATAGTCGTGTCATTAACTGTCCCTCAAAGGAGCTCACAATCTAATGTCCCCACCATAATCATATGTCATAGCAAATTGTGAAATAATAATTTGCTGGGTTGGCATCGTGCAGCCTCGACCTTTCCACTTCCATGTAAATGTGACCTGATAGAACTTGGATGCTATTTAGGCAGTGTCTGACCTACCCCTGAAACTATTTTCAAGAATACAACCTGGGGATAAATGTGAAGACGCCTTTGTGCAGTGGTGGATGGTATGCCACCCTTAAAGACAGACGTGTTGTTAGTATCATGCTGATGGCTCTCCCACGTGGGGTCGGCCTCCTAACTATCCAGGCTACCATCAAAGAGGAAATAGATCAGCCACAGCCTAAGAAATCCTTGTAGGAGCCCAAAGAACCCAAACTGAGAACAGCTGCCCTAGATTAAAATTTCTTCAGGGAATCACCCAGGATCAATGGGAAGCATGCACTTTGCACTGGTGATCAGTGTGAAGATGCCACCCGTGGTAGTCAGAATTCTATCCTTGCAGACATCTTGGTTTCATGCCAATGTTTTTTCCAAGTGTCTTTGACCTTCGAACTCAGCAGGAATTATCGAAGGGATGGTCAATAATGCACAGAAACCTTTAGAGGAATCCAAAGAAGCTTGACTGAGAAGGGTTGCCCTAGAGGAATCCTTATATTAAAATTCAGGTCTCAGGGATTCCCTGAGGAAACCAATTTATTGAGGAAAAATGCACCTTGTGATGGTGGTCAGTGTAAAGATGCCCCCTTGCATGCATCTATACAGGTCATTAATATCGTGCTGATGGTTCTTACAAGTGGTGTTGGCCTCAGAACTCGGCAGGCAGCATCAATAGGAAGGTGAATCATCCACAGCTTGAGCAGCCCAGAAGACCCTGGTTGCGATTGGCTGCCCTGAAAGAACCCTTAAAATTAATTTCAGGTCTTTGCGAATGCCTTAAAAAAGCTTTTTTGGGATAAAAAGCACCCAGCACTGTGGTCAGTGTGAAGATGCCCCATACAGTGGTGGTCAGAATGTCAGTTACGAAGATCTTTGTGATCATGCCAATGGCTCTTTTAAGTGGCAATGGACTATGGCACCTTTAAATCAATCAGCTACAGCTCCAGGAACCAAGAGGAACTTTTATGAGGAGCCCACAGAAACCTGATTGAAAATGGTTGCCCCAGAGAAACCCTTAAATAATGTTTAGGTCTCAGGGAACACAATTCATTGGGAGTCAATCAGAAAAATGCACCATGCACTGGTCAGTGTGAAGATCCCCACAAAGGTTATCGGAAGGCCACCATTACAGATGGCTATAATATATATAGCTAAGATTGTTGGTATCATTCTAATGGCGCTTCCAAGTGGTCTGGCCTTAGACCTATGCAGACAGCTCCAGGAACCCTTAGGACCCACCGGAGGAGCCCACCAAACTCTAGTTGACAATGGCTGCCGTGGAGGAACCATTGAAATGATATTCAGGTGACGAAGAACCCTTTGCAAGGTTAGAGGCAATATCACTTGGCAAGGTGACGGTGTCTTGCATTGTAAGCAAAAGTTTAGATGCTAAAGTGAGTTAAATGATGATAGACACCTAGTGGCAGAAGAAAGTACTGCAGTGGATACCTCTGAACTGGATTTGAATACTGCAGCAAAAGATGATTTGGGTATTGTTATCTTTTGAGCGATGTTCAGGACAGGAAGTCATAAACATGCTGGCGATTGAGGATAGGTGAGGAAGTATTGCTTTAGTATTTGTACTCTGCAAAATGCAGTGTGACCACAAATGATGTCCTTTTCTTTATATCCGGGGTACTCACTTGCTCCCTAACATCTTTCTGTGTTTCTGAAGATCACAGTCATCCTCTATAAGCAATACAGAATTTGTTTTCACACTTTCCGATGGGAGCAATATTATCAGCAGCAAACAATTCCTCGGACATCTGTTAATAATTTATCCCAAATCTCCCCCATGGAGTTTGTTATGGTGGGAAACCCGTGAACATTCCTGTGTAACATCATCGCACCGGTTCCCAGGATTCTCTCTGTGTGAAACAACCTGGCCATCAGTGGTGGAGCAATGTGAGATCCTGAAATATTGAGAGTCGTCACATTATGGAAGCTGTACAATAATCAGTGAGTAATAAAAACAATTCACATTTTATTCTTAGAGATTTTTTGTTTTTGCCTAGTGCTGCCAATTCCTTTCTGCAGTACCGCCCAATGTCCATCAGAGGGCAGCAAAGCCCGGTGTGTGATTTCGTAACGGGGCTGAGTGGTGAAAGCCCATCTCCAAATTGTTACCATAGCAATTCATAAAATAATGATGCGTTGGAGTGCCAGTGCGCTGCCTCGGCCTTTCCGCCTCTAAAGTCTTAATATGCTGCTGGGCACAGGTCCACGTCTGCTAAGTGGTGGTGTTTAGAAGCCTAATTGGGTCTTCTGTACCCCCCGCAGCTCTATTTCCAACATTTACTTCTGTCTATAAATAATACAACTTTTTATTTTTTATGATTATACATTTTATTTTATTGTCACTCCAAACTCTTTTTTCCTATCTTTCCCCTCACCTGGTTTTCCTTCTTTCCCTCACTCCTCTCCCCTTACTTTTTCTCTGCATCACTTTCCCCATTTTCTCATTTTATCTCCCTCTCCTCTAGATTTTCCATATTTTTTGCTGGAGTTCCACTCAAGTACATACAAACATACCTGATTGGCCTGAATGAGCGGCAACTTCTGTATCCCAGGATGGCAGCATTTTCCCCATGGCTGTGACAGCTGATGTAGAGAAGAGGACCTGTCACTGCTTTGCTCAAATCCAGCCTCAGATGTTCCCTGTGTGATGATTAGGCCCGGATGGCGTCTCTGCGGGCGTTTGTGTTATCTATAAAAAGAGCAGCGAATCCTTTCTGTCTGTGACAACAAGAGAGTGCTGGGCTGTGTAAAGCATCAGAACATTGGTCAGCGGATACCTCCAATGATCATAAGTGGATGCAGGAACCCAAAATCCTCACAAATATTTAGAGCTAAAATCCAAGCAAAAATAAAAAATCGAAATGGCAATGGCCTGAATCAGCCACCAAGCTCAGACTGGGGGAAGAAAAAGCAACACAAGGAGCCAATATGGTGAGCTGCAATGTAGGAGCATACTGACTGGAGGAGAGACCAGAGTGAGAAACATGAACTCTTCAGTTTGCTGCTTTTCTTTCACTGTCCAGTCACAGACTGCAGAAGGGGCAAGACATGCAATGGTTACTCTGCTTTCCAGCCTCCCCTTTATTAAATCTGCCCCCAGCCTCACCTTCAGTCTTGCACCATTGTACCAGCACCTCTCCTGGGCTGAAATGGCTCACTCTGATTTCACTGCACACTGGCAGAATCTCACAATCTACATTAGAAGCTGCAGCAAGTCGGATAGAGCCCGCCTCATTTTCTGGCTGAAGGATATCCAGCATCATCTAGCTCCTCCCCTAGCCTGACTTCCTGACTCCACCCCTGCCTGGGCTACATGCAAGATGGTGGCTCTACAGATGCAAGGTGCTGTGGTGTTTTTAGAAAGCTGTGCACAGCACCTTGCCTCCTCCCACCAGCCGCCATTGCATAGAAAAGCACAGAGACCCACTTATATATTTCCAAACTTAGGATTTGGTGAGCTAAAAAAATAGAAATAAGTAATTATCATAATAAAAAGGGTGGAAAGATGGAGGGGGCAGAGAAGGCTTAATTATAAGCAGTTTTAACTCTATAACATCTATAATTGCAGCAGAGATATTCAGATCCCTTGCCCTGACAGATCGGGCTGCACTGTACAGCAGAGCTGTGTAAATGTCAGGCCAGGACCTTCAAATGTTAGAATGCAAAGAGTTAACCTGAGCAATCTTTAGAACACGTTGCCATTGTACTCTATAGCTCAGTGATGATGTCACAGGCTGGGATGATGTCATCATTCTTCCCCTTTTCCTCTGAGCCCTGCCGTCTGATTGGTGGTTTGTTCTCATGTAGTAATTCACCCTATCTGGCCCTGTGACAGCTGCGTTAAATGCGTCTGATTTATTGCAGTCATTGGTGACCTATAGATCCTGTAAATCACTGCAGCGCCTACCCAACATGCACCAAGGCCGCATTTAAAAACTCATTGGAGTTCGCATTTCATAACTTTGATTATCAGCGCTGTCTGCTTAACCCCTTCATTCCCAGGCAGGGAGGATTGCCTTACCTAGGCACATATCTGCAGATTACAGTGAATGTTGCTGTAAAGGCCTTTGCTTCGGCATTTCCTGATATAGGGTGACAACACTCAGTTCTGTTTCCCAGTTTGCGATCCTGGGTTGTTACTCTTACTTCAGATGGAAACCACAAGTGGCTAGGTGGATCAAATTCTATTTACATGGTGATCCTGCCAGTACCACAGTGACAACACTCATTTTTCACGGTTAAGGTCTACAGTGACCTCCCCCTATCCCCCAAAGAATAGACGTCAAGGGTTCTGTAGTTCTTAGGTGACTTTGGAGTTGTCTTGTAACTTCCACCACCAGATGTCACTGGTTCTATTGGTTATCATCCAATGGTAGACAGCAAAGGGCCCCAGTCTTGGGTTGGACTGGGTCCCATCAGAGGAAATAAGACTGAAGGTCCATCAGAATGTCAAAGGGCTCCAAAAAAATAATTTTGAGATCCACCTGAGGTTTTGGGTGGGCCTCCAAAAAGAGTATTTCATCCTCCGACAAAGAAGGTGGACTAGAGAACATTCACCCTCTTGGCCATGTTGGGTTGGTGGCCTTGACTGAAGATACTTCACTAATAATTTCACCATTGGCCACCACATGACCCCCATGCAATGAGTTGGCTGGGCATTATACCAGCTGACCTGTGGTCACAACTCCATTCCTCAAACACTTCCACCACCGATTGAGATCTCCCAATCAAGACAAAGAACCACAAATGAAGCCAATGGAAGATCCAAAATGTGTCAATATGAACCTCATCTTCTAGGAGCCTTACCTTCTGCCAATATCTGCAGCACCATGATACACTTGTAGTTGCATTGTACACTTTGCTTAGCATGGCACCCTTCCTCAAAGGGTCACTTGGTCATGGTTGTCCCCTGAGATTAAGCTTTCCGATCCCAATCATGACCTCTTTCAGTGCTGGAAGATCAAAAATGTTTCACCATAACCAGGTCCCTGAGGATTTCCCACTTTCTGCCATGGCCACCAATATCTGTAGAATCATGATAGACCCTACAATTTCTTTGGTGTGGTGCCCTTACTAAAGGGGTCACTATGTCATAATTACCCCCCAAGGTTGCCCATTCCACCCATGACCTCTGCAATTCTGGACTGGAGAACATTCAGCCCCTTGATCAGAAATGTTTGGCTGGTGGCCTTTCTGGATATTTCACCGTTCAGACATTGGCCACCACAGCACCCCCAAATAATGAGAGGGGTGAACATTATTCCAGCTGCTTTGTGGTCAAAACACCACTGTTCCACCACCAATTTCCATTGTGAAGATCTTGCATCATGGTAGACTGGACTGGAAAACATTCACCCCCTTGGGCAGAAATGTTGGGATGGTGGCCTTGACTGGAGATACTTCACCATTCAGACATTGTCCACCACAGGACCCCCAAGCAATGACACAGGTGGGCATTATACCAGCTGACCTGTGGTCAGCCATCTTCCGTCATGGCCACCAATAACTCCCAAATCATGATACACTTGGTGATCACTTGGTCATCATTGCTCCTTTAGGTCTCACATTCTACCCTTGACCTCCTTTAACTAGGTTGATCATGGAAGATGCCTCCTGGTTCCCAAAGGAGCAGCATTAGGGGGGTGGTGGTTCCATCACCCACCAGACCCCTAAATCTCAAAGGGCCCTTGTGTAGTTGTACAGCATTGTACCACCTGCCCCGACAGTGCAATACTACACCCATGAGTTACATTTCACACTATCGGAGAGGACCAAAAACACGAAAACGTGGCCAAGGCTGAGCTCACAATTCCTCCAACATTTGTTAATATTTTATCCTGGTTCTCCCTTGTGGGGTTTCTTATGGTGGGAAATAGCCTGATGATGTCATCCATCACCTGTGAACATTCCTGTGTGACATCATCGTTCCGGTTCCCAGGGTTCTCCCCATATAAAACATTAACCAGGTGGCCGAGCTCTGGGTGTGAGACCCTTCTGTGTGAGATCAACACAATTCTATTATGGGAAAGGGTTAATAGCTTCCCCTGTCCAAGGATCTAGGGGGTGATTGTGGAAACTTACCTCCACCTGACCCGCTCACAGCAGCCTCTTCTTAACCTCTGGTTTGACTAATGATGTCCCCTTTATGTCTATGGGCCATGCATTCTACGAGAAGACTGAGGCCCGGCCTATAATTTAAAGCATCTGCCTGGGATGGGCCCTCCAGGGGCTGTCGGAGCTAGGGGTATGGTAATTCTTTCTCCAAAAGAATTGTCCTCTAGACAAGGGAGGTTTAATGGGGAGGGAATCCCACTGAAAAACCCACTAATTTTGCCCCCAGCTTTTCTTCAGAAATCTGCCCCGGCCTCCTCTTCACTAAAATCTGCCCTCAGCCTCTCCTTCATTAATTCAGCCCCCCTTTAATTAATCTGCCTTCCAGCCTCCGCTTCATTACATCTGCCCCCAGGCTTCTACAGTTTTATCAGCTCCTCTCCTGGACTGGAATTGTTTTTTTTTTTTGATTTCACTGCACACTGGGAGCAAGTCAGATAGAGCTCCCCTCTTTTCCTGGCTGGAGGGCGCCTAGCATCACCTAGCCCCTCCCTCTCCATACTGACTGTCTCAGGCCCCACCCCTTTCACTCATTGTCTTTCACTTCTTCCAATCATGGAGCCCAGCATCACGTGGGTATTACCTAGGCAAATACAGCCAGCCTAGGACTGCCCACCCCTCCAAACACCCACCAATCAAGGCATGCAATATTTGCATAACCCCTCCCATGCACCAGCCTACTTCTGGTCCCTCCCACCAGCATGCATTGCATAGAGAAGCACAGAGGCCCGCTCATTGTGTAAGATCTGTAATGAATTTGGAAATTGTTATTTAATCGATTCCTGATGATGGAGGCAGTGGAGAAAAAATATAAATTTATATAAAATAAATATATATTGATATTGTTATAGAAACACAATGAGAATTAATGGAATGGCTGAGCGGGGGCACAGGACAAGTTTGGGAGAGCGTGTCCCTGGGGACACATGGATATTCCTGGGGATCCATGTGACGGATGTCTCCAATGACAGGTGATATCTCCAGCAGCAGGTCATGTCTCGTGTGACAACCGGATGTTTCCCTGTCCCAGAATTGTCCCCCCCCCCTCCTCTAGGCTCTTAATGAGTGATCTGTACATAGGACCCAGGGGGGGGGGGTCTGGGGCTGAGCAGAGACGGCGCTGGTCCATTCTGCCCACATCTACCTCCTGCTTGGACCTGGTTATGTCTGCCATAGATCTACCCAGGAAAACTCTGACTTACCACCACACTCTGGTGAGTGCCATGAGGACCTGGTTGTGTTGTGTGTGCATGCTGATGGGGGACTACAAGTACCAACATGGCCTACAGACTTCTCCTCTTTCACCCTGGGTTTCAATCAGTGAATTTCGAGTTTAGACTTTTAAAAATCTCTTATAGTCATGCTTATGCTCACTTTGATATAAAATTAGCTGCACTTGGCCTGCTATCAGCTTCTTGAATTCCCCTGCACAGCAGAGCTCAGACTAAGAGAAAAGAAGCAACACAAGGAGCCAATTCTTTGCTTATGGATTAATAAGAAAAATGCCGGTGGGTGGGAACAGCAAAATGACAGAGAAATGATCTCATCAGTCTGCTGCTTCTCCTTGCACTGTCCATTCACAGGTTATGGGAGGAACAAGACCTGTAAATACTGTGTTTGCCAGGAGTTGAGATTAGGGGCATTGGTGATGCAAATCAGAAATCTTCAGCTTGGTTGTTTGAAATCAGGGGCCACAAAGCTGAGGGCCATAAGTTTAGCATGGGCCCCTCTGCAAGACCCCCTAACAGCTACATAATGACCATCTCTGGGTTTTTATGGCATTTAGAAGGGTTTCTAGCACCCATCTGACCCACATCTGGTATAAATGGGCCCCTAACTCCCGGAGGGCCCACAGATTTCCCATTTCCTGGGGTCAGAGCTCCGTATTCATTTCAATAGAGACTGGCTGACCTCTGGTAATGCTGCCACTTGGCTGTCATTTGTGCCTTCTAGGTAAGTGTGCCTGTATGGTGACCCACAGA
>NC_092867.1:1300014-1302210 GCF_032062135.1 Pyxicephalus adspersus | reverse complement strand
GGGGCAAATCTTGCTATTCACTTCTTGCCTTTTGTAGGGCGGGTAAGTGAATTATGGTCACACAATTGGCACTGCCGTAGTTGGGGCTGGATGGTGCCAATAGTGGGCCAAGACGCCTCACTGTGCAGAACAGCAAAGCCTGCCAACATGAGCACCCCTGAGAACAAGCGCCTGGCATCGGGATTGCTAGGTGAATTTATTCACCTGCTGTAATCTAGGTGTACACACGTCACCTCCTTAGCCTGGTGCCAGGGGATAGATGATTGGGCTGCACAAAGAGGGGCATGCGATGGAAGAAGAGTGGGCACGCAAGTGGACCCTGCAAGCTGTTTGGGGGCCCTGCTGGCTGAGGGGCACCTGGGGCCCATTTTACACACTACTATGTCCACCCATTCCTAGTGTACAGGATATGCAATCCATTATGGGTGATTCTCAATGTTTGTGATTTGGGAATTTCCTTGGGATTCCTCCCGGAAGCAGGAAATCTACTGCAGCCCCAGGGCCTGTCAGAAATTGGGGCCGACCGAAGGCACCTGTCTGTCACCCAAACGCTTGTTTTTAGCGCCCTTTCAAGTAAAGAGCGCGGCGTTCTCCGATTACTCACAGTTCGGTCGCCCTTTGTATGAAGAATTCGACCACCTTTGACATATCATACCTTCAGTAATTGTGGAGTATTAATAACCCCGATATACAAAATGAGCCAAAAACATCTCATTGTGACCTCTGACTCTAACAATAAGATTCGGAATTGTAGAATATCATACGTGTGATCCATAAATCAGATTGGAAACAGGTCTGTGTACTAAGCCTAACCCCTACTGACCCTACACCCAACCATTGGCCCATTGGGGAAATTGGGGTTTGGGCCCTAAGTTACAAAAGAACTGCAGGTAAGAAAGAAAAACTAATGCAGCTTTTGTATTTATTCTAGATTTACATTTTGCATTCACACATTTGAATCTACTTTTTTTTGCAAGTACATTAGTGTGATTTGATATCAGCCTCTTGCTATCCCGAGGAGACAGCGGTCCTGAATTGGAAGGAGCAGCTTCTTCTTTCACTATCCAATCACAGTCTGATTTTGCTGCATCTATTTTCGCTGTCAAATCAGAGGCAGCATTGGCTATCACTGTCCAATCACAGTCTGATTCTGCTGACTGTCACCCACACTTTCACTGCTCAATCATAGATAGGGGGAGGGACAAGACCTGTAAATGTTACTTAACTGCAGCAAACAAAACTCAGGTCTTCTGATCTGCCAAACAGGGCTGTGTTTCATGGAGGATTTCAGTTCCAGATGGACAGAAATACACTAGCACAGTCTTTACCCCACATCAACTCATACCGTATCATCCATGTGAGATCCTGTGGTGGAAGAAAAGACAGAAGACGTTAAGACCCTGCTAACCATTGGGGTTTATCAAGCAATAAATAATTTAGATTGTTGCCATTTGTGTATACCACTGCTTCTCCACCATTGTTCCGTGGTACCGTAGGGTTCTACTAGAGATTGCTGGGGGTTGCTTGAGCAATTTGTAACTCTATGGTCAATATAAGTGACCCCAATGATTTTTGGCTATCTGTAAGGGTGACATTCTTCCCAATGGCCAGCAATGTAAGAGGAATTCTTCCCACTGACCACCAGACTTATATACGGTGATCTGTGGATATATTATTTATAGAAGAGGGACCCTGAAGACCCATGTTGTTTCAAGGAGTTCCCCCATCCTAAAACGGGTGTAGACTGTAGTGCCTAATGGCTCTTTGGGACTTCCATACAAAGCCCACAAGCTTTACCCAACTCTGCTCCCTCCACCATCTCATCCATACAAAGCCCACAAACATTACCTAGCTCTGCTCCCTCCAGCATCTCACCCATACAAAGCTCACAAACATTACCCAACTCTGCTCCCTCCAGCATCTCACCCATACAACTCCCACAAACATTACCCAACTCTGCTCCCTCCAGCATCTCATCCATACAAAGCCCACAAGCCTTAACCAACTCTGCTTCCTCCAGCATCTCATCCATGCAAGCCCACAAATCTTACCCAACTTGCTTCCTCCAGCATCTCATCCATATAAAGCTCACACGCCTTACCCAACTCTGCTCTCCCCAACATCTCATCCATACCAAGCCTGCAAGCCTTACCTAACTCTGCTCCCTCCAGCATCTCATCCATACAAAGCTCACAA
>NC_092867.1:1275309-1298574 GCF_032062135.1 Pyxicephalus adspersus | reverse complement strand
AGGCTGAGATGATGTTAGCAATCAGTAGAAGGCTAGAGGAGGCTGATCTGTATTAGAATTTCCTGGACATAGACAAGAACCACACAGAAACCAAAATGTATATGATTTCAATCCAGGAATAAATGGTGACCCTGGATGGAGGTGTCTCCATCATTCAGGAGATCAAGGCAGATCAAAGAATTGTCAGGGAAAGTGTTGTGATCTCAGGAAACAAATAGCAGTAAGTGTTACTCTTTCACATTGCATATATCTGATGACAGGTCCACTTTAAGTGATTATTGCATGCAAAGGGACAATGGTTTTGCTCCTGTATTTTAATGTCGCTGTATAAAATGCCTCTTATATCCTTGTAAATGCTCTCCAGTGTAACCCACCCACCCCCCGGCCTTCCATTTCTCTGTGTCTATGCCAGAGAAGGTTTTAATTATAATTCCCATAATCTTCCCAATGAAGAGGTGATGACAAGGATGTTATGTATTTTATTGGACAGTCCAGATCCATCAATCTCTGACTATCCTGTCCCAAATATTTGCTTTGTCCCATCCTGCTGTCCTTTGATGTCATTCCATTCCACCGCAATGGACCTACGGACTGATGGCTGTGAATCTACAGCATTGCTGAAGGTAAGAAATTGTAGAGCCCGTCTCTGGGCTCTTATTGCTCCCTTGACTGCTGCCCTCCTTCTGCTGGGGTCCAAAACCTTTCTACACAACCAGTTTACCCTCTCTTAGCCGGTAGCAGAGGGGCTGGACTGGTGGCATTTGGCATAGAAAATAACCCATGATTGATATTGAGTCGGAGGAATAGTGCCCCATGATGGGTATTGAAATGAAGGAATACTGTAATGCCCTATGACTGGTATTAAGTTGGGGGAATAGTGCCTCATGATCAGTATTGGGTCGGAGGAATAGTGCCCCATGACTGGTATTGAGTTGCAGGAATTGTGGCCCATGATTAGTATTGGGTCAGAAGAATAGTGCCCCATGATTGGTATTGAGTTGGAGGAATAATGCCCCATGATTGGTTTTGAGTTGTAGGAATAGTGCCCCATGATCGGTATTAAGTCAGAGAAATACTTCCACATCATTGGTATCAGTGGGAGGAATAGAACCCAATTGATGGAGCGGCAGGAGGAATTTTGCTCCATGACTGGCATGAGTGGGGGAATTAGTACTGTATTGTTGCTGTTAGTTAGGGCCCCATTGTTGGTGTCAGAGAGTGACATAATACCCTATCATTGGTGAGAGCAGGAGGAAAGATGCCCCATCATTGGTGTCAATAAGAGGAGTATTGCCCCGCTGTTCATGTCAATTAGAAGGATAGTGCCTTGTCATGGGTGTCAGCAGGAGGCACAGTGTCCCACCATTGCTCTCATTTTGAGCAATTTGCCCCATTGTTTATGCCATTGAGTGATTGCCCATCATTGGGAAGGAATACTACTTCATTATTGGTGTCAGCGGGGGGACTAGCTCCTGGTATGAGTGGAAGGAAAAGAGCCCCATTGTTGGTGTCAGTATGAAGAGTAGTACCCTATTATTGGGGTGAATAGGAGGAATGATGCCCCATCATTGGTCTTAATGAGAAGAGTTGTGCCCCATTGCTGATTTTAATAAGAGGAATATTGCCCCATCATTGGTCTCAGAGAAATATTGCCCCATGTTGTTATCAGTGGGAAGGATATTTCCCGATGATAATGCCCCGCCATTGATATTCAGAAGAATGGTGCCCCATTATTGGTGTTAGTGGAAGGAAAAATTTCCTATAGTTAGTGTTCATGAGAAGATTATTGCCCCATCACTGATGTCAGTTAGGGTAATGATGCCCCATTCATGTTGGTGTAAGAGACATAAATAATGCCCCTTGGAGGCCACTTCTCTAATATCTCCTATATAGTCTAACTGACCAATCAACACAAGCCATAAAATAACTTGTGTCAGCACCACCAGGGAGCATATACTGGGTTGACAACACAGAGCACATTGGAAAGTCAGGAACCACGCGTTGTCACTCTAACATGGAGCACCTCAACCAGGACCTTTGCTGTCCCTTTAAAGACCCCTATCCTGGCTCTATAAAATTAGCCTATTGTTACATTTTTCCAATCATTATTAATACATTCATCATTGCATGAATAACGATGGACATCAAACTGACATCTAGTGACAGAAAAGATGTACTGCAGGGAGGAGTTCTTGATTGAAGGTGAACAGGGCAGCTAAAGTTTATTTTATTTTTTTCTCCTATTCATTTTTATTCTTGTGTATATTTGGGCGTTATAAGTTATGCTTTAATTCCATCTGATCAGCAGTTGTTCCTCTTTATGTGTTCCGGGATTTTGTGGTACAGTAGGGTACACCCTGGTGTGGAGTGATATCCTCTTTTTACACACCACCCCCCGTCCTGCAGAGATGAGATCTGTAAGTGGTGTCTTAATGTGGGACTGTCCCAGTCATGTAACAGAGAGTCTCATATTCCAGATGTCCTCACTAAGACGACTGGCACTGTGTGCTCCCTCCGTAAGCTGCTCTGATAATTCCCTGCCTGCCCTTCTCTATTTCCAGGGCCCCTCCATGTCCCCCGTTGCATCCCTTCTGTCTATTCTAAAGTCCCATCTCTTAGAATATCCTTAAAGAGCAACTCCACCCTGGACCCTCTCATTATTGGTGAGGTCTCTCCACTGGGGAACTGAGCTCTTGGGTCTGCAACATCTTGCGCACATTAAAAGGGTTGTGCTGAGTTCCAGGGTCTGTAGACCCGCTGTGCCCATTATACGGGGTTTCCACCAACTTCACACTGAGTTCTCGGGTCTGTACACCCACTGCACATTGTAAGGGGTCCCACCTCACCCACACTGAGGTCCTTGGTCTTTACACCCAGTCTCCCCATTATGAGGGGTTCCCACCAACTTCACACTGAGTTCTCGGGTCTGTACACCCACTGCACATTGTAAGGGGTCCCACCTCACCCACACTGAGGTCCTTGGTCTTTACACCCAGTCTCCCCATTATGAGGGGTTCCCACCAACTTCACACTGAGTTCTCGGGTCTGTACACCCACTGCACATTGTAAGGGGTCCCACCTCACCCACACTGAGGTCCTTGGTCTTTACACCCAGTCTCCCCATTATGAGGGGTTCCCACCATCCTCACACTGAGTTCCTTGGCCTGTGCACCTGCTGTGCCCATTATAAGGGGCTCACCCTATCCTGACTCTGAGTTCCCGGGTCTGTACACCCACTGTGCCCATTATAAGGGGTTCCCACCAACCTCACACTGAGCTCCTAGATCTGTACACCCACTGGTCCCATTATGATGGGTCCCACAGTACCCACACTGTGTGCCTGGGTCTGTAGGCCGACTGTGCCCATTGTGAGGGGCTCCCACAATCCTCACACTGAGTTCCTTGGTCTGAAGACCTGCTGTGCCCATTATGAGGAGTGAGACCAATGTAGGTTCTTATTGACTGATCTGTAGCCACCTCTGTGCATTTATGTACGACCTCCTGTAGTCAGATGGGGTCACAGCCGGGGCTGCGTTGGTCCTGGCTCTGTGCGTCAGGCTCCGTTCCCTTATCTTCTCTCCCAGCTTATCTCCCTTTATTTCCCACTTCCCTTTATCGGCTGTCACATCCAACACTGTAGCTCACCTGGGAACCTGGCCCAGTCACCAACGGCCGGGGACTTACAGGGAGTCAATGATTTACTCAAATGGGGGCTCATCCAAAGTCAAGCCAATGTGGGGCGCTGCACCCTCAACTTACCCAATGCTAGTGCTGGACATCTGTCTATGGTCTCCTTCATACATAGGGGCTCATTTAGGTGCAAATGACCCATTTTGGTGCAATGTAGATTCTATGTGGGTGAATTATATAGCACCGTAATTGTGCAATTTAGGGTAATTTTATTTATATCATACGTTGTATTGTGTTCTTTGTATTTTCCTTTTTTCTGATCTGTATTTGATTTTTTGTGTTTTTTTTTTATTGCTTTTTCATCTTTTTTATTTGTAAAACAAAAACATAAAATGTTGATGCTAATGAGGGGCTTTTTACTGATCCGGGGGTAGCTGCATTTATTCCTGGCTATTTGTGGGACTCTTTGCAGTGTTTGCTGGTTTT
This sequence comes from Pyxicephalus adspersus, assembly GCF_032062135.1. Lineage (NCBI taxonomy): Eukaryota > Metazoa > Chordata > Amphibia > Anura > Pyxicephalidae > Pyxicephalus > Pyxicephalus adspersus. Next base: position 1,294,458 of record NC_092867.1, on the reverse strand, counting down.
CTTGTTGGCCCTAACGGGTTGCAAAACCCCCAAAAGTGTCAAAACCTCAATCAGTTTTGGTGTAATCATATCTACACAATATTTCTGGACCCCATGCATAAACTTTCGGGACCCTCTTACCCCATATCTAACAGTTTCAGCATTGCTCTTTTAATGGGGCCCCTTGCCTCGAACTGATAGGGGCCCTCTGTCTATGTGTTGTGAAGGGATGGGTGCATTATTTACTGCAATGACATGCAACGCTTCCATAGCACATGTATAGAAGGGTACATACCTGTCATACCCCCTGCGTAAGAACATATGGAGCAGCAAGATGTCCCACCGCACCAGGGCCCTGGACCCTCCTTAGCCAAAAGGGGCCCCCACAAGGGCACCAATTCAGTTCTTTACAAGGGCCCATTATTGGCTAAATCCAGCAATGTGTACAATCATGCATGTTGGACCTCAGCAGACCACACTCAGCAGGGGCCCTTGCACGGCAGGGTAATGTGCATGACACGTGCTGCCCTTCATTCTGATTGGCCCCCCAAAGGGCCTTGCTGAAGGATGATCGGTGCTGCATGAAGGGGGATACACTCTCCACTATATTAGTCCTGGGGGCCATTGGTTCCAAAATAGAGAGGGAACATTTCCCAATAGAAACACCTGTTGCATTGATAACTGTCTAAAAGTTAAATTTTACTTTAGGGAAATTTCCTCTGATTTCCTGTTCGGTCTCCAGGACAGGAAGTGAAATAAAATCTCCCACAGACAGCAAAAATGTGGAGCCAATACCCTCTCACTATTTTATCTGCAACACAAAAAAGTTTTGGCTTTAGATTTACTTTGCTTTATATTGGCATACAAATAAAAGGAAAGATGGTCGGAGAGTCATGTGACTGAGACATTAAGCTGCCATATGTGTCGCATTATAAATCATTTTACAGCTCATTGTATTATTACAATGCAGGGAGGAGCTGAGATCATAGAACAGAACTTTGTTTACAGGAAAGCTGAATCTTTGTTTGAAGAGTTAAATTCCCCATCAGTATAACATTGGGGGAGATTTTGCTTCACTTCCTGCCTTGAAAAACAACAAGAAGTAGGGGGAGATCTCTCAGAAAAACGAAAAATCCATTATTAGGTTGTCACCAGTCAAAGGTCCCTAATAAAAGATTTCCTTTCTACTCCCATCGAAGGCTCAAACATTGTTACTCCCAGTCTCTATTTGACGATGGTTAATGGGGCAAATAGAAAGGGTAAATACCCCACTGGGGAAGCAGACAGGCATCTGCTCTTAGTGGTAATTTAAGTCTGCCCTCCAACCTCCCTTCTTTTTTGCACAGTTGTATTGGCTCCTTTCCTAGACTGAAATCGCTTCCTCTGATTTTACTGCACACTGTCAGCATCTCACATTGTGCATTAGAAGCTGCAGCAATTCATTCATTCATTCATGCAGGCTGTGAGTGGTGCAGTGGTTGGTGCCAGCCATGGGTGCCAGTGCAAGGCATGCGGTGGATTCTGCGTCTCAGTCATTATTCTGCACAGAGCAATGCGCTGCAATCTAATGACTGGTAATAAATTGCTGTGTGAGATGCGATGATTGGGAAGACTTGGATCCAGGTAAACACTACAGAGAAATATTGCGAGACACAGCGTGTCAAGGTCGCAGGTAAAATGAGGCCATAAATCATATAAAGGTCAGACAACTCCTGGGAGAAAGGGGAACGGATGGCTGGGAGCGGCCACTTACTACCTGGTAGACATGAAGGGGGGGGGCACAGGTAGGTGACCAGGTGACGCCACCACTATATAAAAGTAAAAGTCACTGAAGCTCAATGTGGGGCTGATTGAGAGCTAATACAGGCAGAGGAAATGTCCATTAAAGCTTTGCTGCCGCAGGTCTGGGTGAGTCCAACTGTTACTACAATGCTGCAACACAATATTGTGAGAGGGAGGACCTGCGCTTTGTTATCCTCCGCTTTTTTAATTACATGTTTTTTTCATTTTCTTCAATTTTCAAAAAAAAAAAAATTTCCTTTTTTAGTTTTTTTAACTTTTTTTTAACCTTCTGTTTTCCTCTGATTGTCCTCTTCCGGCCGCCGTCACCTGGATCCTCTCTATAATACTTCTCTCTATTCCCTTCTCTCTGCTCCTCATTTCTTTTCCTTTTTCCTCTTCCCTTTCCTCCCATCTCCCCAATTTCCTATCCTCTCCACTTTCTCCTCACTTCTCTTCCTTTCCGCATTGTCCTCTCCCCTCTCTTCTCTCAGTTTTCCCCGTCTTTCCTCTTTCTGATCCTCCAGTCTTTAGTTTCCTCTCCCCTATCTTTTCATCACTTTCCTCACTTTTTCCCTCCATTCCCATTTTCCGTTCTTTTTCTTTTTTCTTCAATTTCTTCCTCTCTCCTCCCCTCCACCCTTTGCTCTCTCTTCTCCTCCCTTCCCTCTCTTCCTTTCCTCCTCCATGATTTATAATATATATAAAGTGTAATTATCGCCAATGGCATCCCATCCCCACCATAATCTCATCAATTTTATTTTCCACAAATGTAAGACCTAATATTGGGACACTTTAGTCACATTCATTCAACACATTCTTTATCTATAAAGTTGAATTTATTGAAAAAAAAAAAGTCCCCAAAAAGTTGCCCAAAACAAACCCCAAAATCTTCTTTCCTTTGCTTTCTCCTCCCCCTTCCCTTCCTTCTCTCTTTTCTTCTTTCCTTGTAACCATTTACCTAAAACCTACCAATACTCTAAATATAATTTAATTTGGGGTCCCGACAGTCATGGAGATTATTATAAATCTGATTCATGGACTTGGTCAGACCGCTCCCGATATCTGAGACCTCTCAGTACATATGAGTGTGATTTTTATTCACACGTACATTCACGCCTTATTCATACTGTCAGGATGTGGCTGCACATTCCTTCTGATCACACCATGAAATATGTCTTATGGATTGTTTGCACTCCTCTCATTAATTTCAAACCAATCTGCAATAGTCGTGTTTAATATGGCAGCTGGAAAAATCCAGTGCTGGCGGATCTCCAGATTCACCGCGGGGATCCTGGGGCCGACATTCACCAAGTTTATTTTATTTATTATTATCTAACATTCAAAAGAAACAAGAACATTATAAGGAAACTTTCCTCCCTGATTGAAATTATTCAACTAAACTCTCCTTGCACCATCACCAATCTCTATATCATTACCCAGTCCTCTTCTGGGATTCATCTAGATTGGGAATAATGAATGTTCTGTGTATGTGCACAGGAGTTCATTCACTCCTGGCACACGGTTATGCTAGGATTGTACACTGAGCTGCACATGAGAAACAGTGAAACGATTGCACACCGACTGGTGCATTTGTTTTATTGCAGAAAGGGATCTATTGGGACCGATTTACTGAACCTTCCATCTCATTGGATAATCATCTTAATAAAGAATAATATATAATAATAATTAAAACACCTTAAACATAATTAAATACATAAACCCACCATTGCTGAATGCTGATATACACATTTATTTTTTCCTTGCTTACTTTGTAGCTTAAGCGCCCTCAACACATCCCCTGAAGAAGCCAGTAGGCGAAACGCGTCAGCAAAAAGAGGAGTCTAGCCTTTTTCTGTTCCTTTTCTTACTATAAATATGTGATTGGGGATTTCTATATATATAGCCTAATGGTCTTATGTCCAGATATCTAATGATCTATGACTTGTTGGTGAATGTACTATTGGTTCTATTTATAACCAATTACATTAAAACTATAAATGCAAGTCGTATTGACAATTATAACACCCCATCTTTTCCTTTTTATTGTAACTCACATTTATATGAATGGGGTTTATAAGAGTAACAGAGAGAAATCAGTATCGTTTCTTTTGTTTTTATAATAAATATCTCTCAAGTAAGTTAAAAATACAACCTTACTGGTCTAGTTCCACCGGAGTGCTCCTTTATGCAGATGATTGACAGCTCCGTACAGCTACATCATCCCACCAAGGAATCTGGCCGGAAGCCAAAGGGATGACTTGAGACATTAACACTAATTAAAAAGTAATTACAATGTAATCATTGTGTGGTAATTGATTACAATGGTATAATTGTCAGGAGGGGGAAGTGACAGGTGATGAGTATAATGTGTCGATTTTGGTTTCGGAAAAGAAATGTTAGATGGAGTCTAAAAATCATTTGAAGGTTTTAATATTACAATTTCAAATATATCTAAAGCCAAGAAAAGTGCTGTGTAGATGATGATTTCTTATGGCAGCTGCTTTCCTTTTTTATATATTTTTTATATAAATATTTAAAAGCTTGCAAACAAATTTCATACATATTCACATATATACAAAACCCCATTATGGTAATGTTTCCCGAAGAGAAAGTTAATATTGACCTTGGTATCACCAAAATGAGAAAGAGAGGGACAAAATAGAAAAGAAAGAAAAAAAGGAGCGGCTTTAGTAAGGCACTCATATACTCTAACATAAAACAGGAACTTCTATTGAATTATAAATGTTAAAAAATGTCAGATAAAAACAGTATTCGAATATTTTACAGGGATTGTATTGTAACACTTTCAGTACCATTCATTTTTGTACATCTAAAAAGCAAACAGGAGTACAGGAATAAAATAAGGTCTCCCTCCCCGACGCGTTTCGCCTAATACGGCTTCCTCAGGGGAGTGTGGGGGACCCCAGCGCAACAAATTGGTGGTAAGCGTCAGCAATACTCGAATTCTATAAAAACAATGAATATAGGCTGCTGGGAATTAGCTGCAGATCCAATTGGTTAGAAATTTGTTGTATTTTGTTATGGCTTGCAGATGGTAAGTTTGTCAAGTAGATCTTGTTAGGCATATAGTTACCCAATGGTTATAAATATCATGGATAGAACTTTGCAAGAATGTATACAAACGCCTCAAACTAGTAACTAACTAACCTCAAACTAACTAACCGACTCTTGTATGTTATTGGATAGCAGGAAGAGGGGAAACGCTATCAAACATAGATGGAGGACGTAAAATAGTCCGATCCACAGCTCTCCAGACTCAATTGATATAAATATAGAAGTTAATGATATGATATAAAGTAAATGAAAAACAGATATAAATCAAATAAAAATATATAAATAAAAAACATCAGCTTCTTCAATAAGCAAACTTAGCTGAATAACATTGCAATCCCCCCTCACTGATATTATTCCAGGAAATGTTCCCATCACCTTATCCATGTGGCCCTGTTACAAAAATCCGGCCAACCAAAATCTATCGGAGCGATCCAGAAACCAGGTGATCCGTCCTTTTCTCCTCCTAAGGGGACATTGCTCACTTTCCATAATGTATATAGGAAGGAACAGCGTGGTCACATTGAACATTACGGATCATGCCATTGTGCGTATTTGTATTGATGAAATTGGTGCTCTTCTAAAACTGATGATCTTAATAGTTCATTTCTATTTTTATCAAAGGGGTGCATTGATAAATTGCAATTTTTATTCAAGTGTTTCCTAACCAGGGTTCCTCCAGAGGTTGCTGAAGGTTCCTTGAACAATGAGCAGTTTGTACCTCTCATGTCAGTTTAAGTGACACCAATGATGTTTTTAGCTATCTGTAAGGGTGACATTCTTCCCAATGGCCAGCAATGTAAGAGGAATTCTTCCCACTGACCCCCACACTAATATACTGTGATCTGTGGATATAATATTTATATAAGGGGTTCCCTGAAGGCCTAAAATTAGTTCCCCCCATGTTAATATTCTTGAAAAAGCCTGCTATCATGTCTTATTATACTCTCTGTTGTTACATTTAATGTAGGTTAGTACATTGCTCTTTCTGCCGAGCTCGTCAGTTATCTCTCTGGGCACACAAGCCGATATCTCTCTTTTATATAAACAGCCATAAAAAAATTATTAATATGTTTTATTAGGATGTTATATGGACTCCCGCTTCCTCTTCCAAGCATTAGCTTTTTCTTACTTTGAAATCATATTGATATAAAAGGATCAATATTGCACATTTCAAGAGGTCCCATTTTTAAGGAAATATAAAATAAATGCATTTTTGGCATAAAACATGCAAATACATCTTTTCTTTGGTTATTGGTGGCTTTTTTGTTTTCTTGCTTACATGCTTGCTGACATGTAACCCCCTACAATACAATAATTTGATTCCTAAAATATTCAGCTAAGATGTTTTTGAAACTTCCACAATTATTTATGAACTTGTCTATAAGACTTCTCCAATGGGCCCATGGGTGGTGAGATCTGCAGCAACTTTTTCCCTTCTTCTTTTCCTTCCTTGCTGTGCCCTGCACCACCTCTCGCCTTCCTCACACGTTCCTCTGTGACACTCACTTTGGCCACCTCACTGTTATTTAATATCTCAGGTTTTGCAACTGGTCATGTGACGTGCTATATATATCTATATATCAATATACCTGTGCTTGCACGGTAACCCAGCTCCCTCTTCCACAAGCCCCCTCCAAGGCTCACAGACCTGAAGTGCAGCAGTGATCCCAAAGGCCAATATACAAGAGATACAAGCAGCGACGGGGGTGATACGTTGAGAGGACAGCGAGACGCTTGGAAGACATTTGGAAACAACTCGTGAAGGGCAAAAGACTTTTAATGAAGGTCTTTGGATTGGCAGAGGAAAGGAAGAGACAACTCATGAAAAAGGGACAACCAGAAGCTCGTGGAGAGCCAAAGGGACACACCGTAAGATAGCTTGGTGGGTGAGCCTTGGGAATGGTGGATGAACAAAAGCCGGCAAGAGACAGTCAATGAAAGACAGGCAGTTGAAGACAGAAGAAATTCTGAGTGAACATTTTGAAGGATGATGAAAGCTATGGATTCACCTAAGGAGTCGCACAACAGTGCCTGCAAGTCAGGCTGGTGGGGAGATGACTTTCAGTACCAATATATGCAGCTGCGGGACACTTCTACCTACGGCATACCAAACCAGAGTTCTCCTCCGGTACAGGAGGCACCAGGGGAACATACATCAGCTCAAGCCCAGGTACAAGGATAGGGGTTGTGAGTAGGCCCAGTAAAGCAATTTGGGCATTTGTTGGAAGAACCAATGGAGCAAAGGGACCTTTGGGGTTGATGGGACCTCCTGGTGGCCTAATAATCAGTGTTACGTTAATAAACCCACAAACGTCACCATAGCTGGGGGGATTCATTTTGGGGAACCACAAGGCATTTTTAGCTAAAAATATAAGGTGGAAGCCAAAAAGAAAAGGATAGGAACCCTAAATTTTATAATTTTTGAGTTGGGCTTCAGCTTCAGGTCTTAAGATGTACGTCCACCCAAAATGGGTGTTGGATTTCTTAAAAGTTATTTGCTTTTGTTAGCAAATGCTTGCAATCTTGGACCACATATATTTCAGGTTTGCTGGATCACCCAAGTTCACTGATGATAGCCTATCTTCTCCAGCCTTGGAAGTTTTTATTTAATCAGAGCCACTGAGCCTGACTGATTTTATAAGATCTCCAAGACTGCAGAAGATAGACTATCATGGGAGAACTTGGATGATCCAGCAAATTTGGAATGGATTGTATAAAAATAATTTGCTATTGAAAAATGTTTTGAATCCTGGATCAGATTCGTTGCAGGTTTGTTGGATCACCCAGGTTCTCCCATGATAGTCAATCCTCTCCAGTCTTGGAGGGCTTTATTAAATCAGACCCTGTGTACCTAACCCCAAACCTATTCCGAGGTCATGGAGGCTTCCATTATCCTCTCCTCTTAAAATATTGTCTGTAATGTTCATTCCATTGCTTCAATTATTGGCCTGGAATAAATCCTGATGGCTCCATGATTGTTTTAATCCTAAAAAGGACTGAACAGTTGGGCAACTAAGATTTTAAGGAGAAAAGTTTGGCAATGAACCCTTCCATAGTAAAACCTTTCTAAAATGTATCCCTTACCCTGAGTTTTCTGTAACATTCAGGATGAAAATAATTCTCATCAACTACTCCACTAACACCACAGACACAGGATGAAAACCTACACCTATTACACCCAGAATTCTAAACCGAAAACGACTGAACTGGAGTCAAAGTACAAGATTCCCACCATGGCCCATCCTGTGCCGTGTTCTTTCCTTGGTAATAATAATATTCATGGTTTCAATTATGGAAGAATAGTGCAGGAATGGTTTAATGTGCAGGAGAATCCACCACAGAACCGATCTGATTATTGTATGGAAACTGTTACACGGCACTGATAAAGTGATACATAGAAGTAATTATTGTGCCATTGGTGGCCCCTATACCCATTTTCCCAAATTTTGACCACACGTATCTTTATCCATATATTTATATCTGACATTAAAATCTGAAAGTATTTGTTAGATGGGATCAGCCCAGAAAACAACATCAACGCTATCTGTAACCCCAACATTCCCTGTATCCATAACATTAACTCCAACCCTACACTGACCATCCCGGTCACTTTCACCAAGCCCACCTCTATCCCTAATATTATCCCTTCATGTAAACCTAACACCAGTCCTTCCTCCAACACTATCCCCTGGGTGAATTTTTAGATCAACCCCACCTGTAACCCTGACACGAAGCCTTCATGTAATTAGCGTTGCATTTTGTTGGATTTTGTACTCCTGAACATCAGATATTCGGTCTGAGCAAACTTTATTAGATTATTGTTAAGGAGTCTCGTGCAAAGCATTCCCTGGGAACCACCCTGATAAGCATCATGCAATAGAACAGAGTCAGCTGTGTACCTTCATAACAGGCTCAGTTTACATTGTCTATTGTTGAGGCACAGAAAGGAGCATTTCCCTAGGCTGGTGGTTGTCACAGGTGGGTGAAATATTCCCTACTTTGTACCTACCTGCTGTGTTCCCTAATACAGAAAGCATGGCTGGTGTTTGACCCAAGCTGGGTTCAGTGAACATGGAATCTGTCTATCTAACACCAACCCTGCCCCTAATACTACCCATACCTATAAACCTTACATTACCCCACCCTGTAACTATCAGACCAACCCTACCTGTAACCCAAACACTATCCTTACATGTAACCCCAGCCTGTAGTTTACTTGTAACCCTAGAACTAATCCTGTATCCCTAACACTTAACCTACATGTAACTCTAACACTATCCTTATCCATAACCCCAGCAATAACCCTACCTGTATTCCTACGTCTCTAGCACCAACCCTACCTGTAACTCTAACATTGTCATTGCCCATAACCCCAAGAATAACCCTACCTTGAACCCTAGAACCAATCCTGTGTCCTTAACACCCACCCTACCTGTAGCCCTAACAATATCCCTATCGCTAACCCCAGCAATAACCCTACCTGTAATCCTAGAACTAATCCTACATACCTAGCACCCACCCTACCTGTAACCCTAACACTGTCCTTACCTATAACCCCATCCTGTACCCTACTTGTAACCCTAGAACTAATCCGGTATCCCTAACACCAACCCTACCTGTAACCCTAACACTATCCTTATCCATAACCCCAGCAATAACCCTACATGTATTCCTACGTCCTTAGCACCAACCCTACCTGTATTCCTATGTCCCTAGCACCAACCCTACCTGTAACTCTAACATTGTCATTGCCCATAACCCCAAGAATAACCCTACCTTGAACCCTAGAACTAATCCTGTGTCCTTAACACCGACCCTACCTGTAGTCCTAACAATATCCCTATCCATAACCCCAGCAATAACCCTACCTGTAACCCTAGAACTAATCCTACATATCTAGCACCAACCCTACCTGTAACCCTAACACTATCCTTACCTATAACCCCATCCTGTACCCTACTTGTAACCCTAGAACTAATCCAGTATCCCTAACACCAACCCTAGCTGTAACCCTAACACTATCCTTATCCATAACCCCACCAATAACCGTACCCGTAACCCTAAAACTAATCCTGTATCCCTAACATGAACTCTGTCCTTACCCATAAACCCAGTAATACCCCTACCTGTAACCCTAGAATTAATCCTACATCCCTAGTACCAACCCTACCAGTAACCTTTAAACTCTCCTTACCAAAAACCCCTGCAATAACCCTACCTGTAATCCTAGACCTAATCGTGTATCCCTAACCCAACCCTACATGTAACCCTAACACTAGCCTTCCCCATAACTCGAACAATAACCCTAAAACTAATCCTGTATCCCTAACGCTGACCATACATGTAACCCTAACAATATCCTTACCCATAAACCCAACCTTGTACCTTACCTGTAACCCTAAAACTAATCCTGTATCCCTAACGCTGACCTTACATGTAACCCTAACGCAATCATTACCCTAAATCCTGCAACAACCCTACCTGTAACCCCAGAATAAATCCTACATCCACATATGAACTTTTCCCCTACCCATAACCCCAGCAATAACCCCACCAGTAGCCCCAAAACTAATTCTACATCCCTAGCACCAACCCTACCTGTAACCCTAACACAATCATTACCCTAACCCCGACAATCACCCTACCTGTATTCTTACCCATAACCCCGGCAATAACCCTACCTGTAACCCTAACATTATTCTTACCCATAACCCCAGCAATCACCCTACTTGTAACCCTGGAACCAATCCCTAATGCTAACCCTACCTGTAACCCTAACATTATTCTCACCTGTAACCCAAGCAATAACCCTACCTGTAACCCTTACAACACCACTACCCAAAATCCTTAACCCCTCCGTTATTCTTGTAACTCTAATCCCAGTTATCCGGATTTCTGATTTCTGTGATTTTCTAACAGATCTAAATGCCAAATCCTCAGATGTATAAAATATTAGCCAATTGGCAATCATTTTATTATGACCACCTGTGACACCTGCCTGTGACTGCTCTCCATCTCTAATAGTATCGGTTCCCATATGTAAATTTGGTTTAGGATTTGTTCCAATCTTGGATTTATGCACTGTGCACCGTCTGGTTCCGGTCTGGCACCAATTATGGGGGTGCCGAAAAACAAACAGTGTAGCACGGTGTCTAGAAATCCTAAAGTAAGCACGAATGTTCTATTTATAGCACCATGTGGGTTTATGGGATCCGTCCAGAGGGCAACAAGGGTGCAGGGGTAAGAGTGAAAGACGAATATTGGAAAGGAACCGTAGTCATTGGAAAAAAATTCCAAATGGTAAAATGATGACAAAGAACAAATTCAATATAAACCAAGCGACTCTTCTGTTAATAAACCCCAGCATGGGAATATCATTCCTCCAAAATTCCAAAAACTGTACATGAGTACAGATCCAACCCCCCCCCCCCCCAATATATAAATCCAGGATACATCGAGCTGCCAAAAACACGTAAAGTGACTTTGTGCCGAGGATACAAAACAATGCTGTGGTGCCGAACGGTGGGAACTTTTTGTTGTGTAATTACAGTTCTTAGAGCCCAATGTGTTCTCTTTATTTTCTTCTAAAGTTTAATTGAAATGTAGAAATTGGCACTGGGTGTAAGAATAAGACGCCAATTATAGGACGCCATTATGGGACGCCATTATGGGACGCCATTATAGGACGCCATTATGGGACGCCATTATGGGACGCCATTATGGGACGCCATTATGGGACGGACGCCATTATGGGACGCCATTATGGGACGCCATTATGGGACGCCATTATGGGACCCCATTATGGGACGCCATTATAGGACGCCATTATAGGAGGCCATTATAGGACGCCATTATAGGACGCCATTATAGGAGGCCATTATGGGACGCCATTATGGGACGCCATGATGGGACGCCATTATAGGACGCCATTATGGGACGCCATTATAGGACGCCATTATAGGACGCCATTATAGGATGCCATTATAGGACGCCATTATAGGACGCCATTATATTTCCCAGCGTCAGTGAAGATCCTTTGTTTGCTAAATCATTCTGTAGGAACTTTTTTCACCTTTATAGTTTTTTGAAACCTTCTTGTAAACCAGGAACATCAAAAATGGTATTTCGGAGCCATAGGTGGCCTTGTTAGTTCTTTTTGTGAGCCTCCAAAGCTGATAATCAGAAAGGTGTTAACCCTGCGTTACCCTAAATGATCATTGGCATTAAAAAATATCTAATATCTATTTCTCCATTCTGAAGACTTATGATGGTGGAGTTCTTCTATGGGTGAGTCCACCTTATAATCCAGAAAAGAGTCCGCAGGCTATGGTGCCAGTGCAAGGGGATCATTGGGAGGGATTGGCATGGGGACTCTTGCTTTGCTGTATTAGTGGCCCCTAAACTCTAGAAATGATATTGCCAAGGGACCTGGACTGGTTGGGGTTCTTCTTGTCCATGTCAAGTTGGGTCCTCCCATGATCCAGGAAAGAGTCTGCAAGCAATGGTGTCAGTTCAAGGGGATCATTGAGAGGTTGGCATAGGAAGTTTTGCTTTGCAGGATTTGTGGCCCCCAATCCCTAGAAATGGCACTGCCAAGGTGCCTGGGTTCTTCTCTTTATAAAAGGTGGGGTTCTTCTTTGGGTTTCCATATCAAGGGGGGGTTTCCTCATGGTCCAGAAAAAAAAAACTGTAGGCAGTGCAAGGGAACCATTGGGGAGGGATCAGCCACTTCTTCTTTCCTGAATAAGTGGCCCCTAAACTCCAAAAATGGTGCAGCCAAGGCACCTCGGCTCTTCTGTTCACAAAAGGTGGGATTCTTCTTTAGGTGTCCATGTCATGTAGGGTCCCCTAGTGATCCAGAAAAGAGTCTGAAATCGATGGTGCCAAGGGGATCATTGGGGCAAGGCTGGTATGGGCACTTCTGCTTTGCTGGATTAGTGGTCCCCAAACCCTAGAAATGGCATTGCCAAGGCACTTGGGCTCTTCTGTTTATCAAAAATGGGATTTTTCTTTAGATGTCCACATCACATGGGGTCACATTTATGATCCAGAAAAGAATCTGCAGGCAATGATGTCAGTGCAAGGGGATCATTGAGAGATTGGCATACGCACTTTTGTTTTGCTGTATTAGTGGCCCTCAAACTCCAAAACTGGCACTGCCAAGGGACCTGGGCTCTTTTGTTTACAAAAGGTGGGATTCTTCTTTAGGTTTGCAATGTTAGGTGGGGTCCTCCAAAGATCAAAAAAAATAGTCTGTGGGCAGTGGTCTCATCCTCATCATCGTCATCATCATTCTATTCTGCTGTCCCTGGGGCTCATTGCAGGTTGGGTGCCGCATATATTGCACCAAGCAGCTCCAATGCAGGTGATTTGCATATTATATATCTCTCTTCTTCCCCTGCATTGCTCCTGCTGCCATTGGGGTTCCTTTGCTGTGCTTAACACTCATTAAAGCCTCCCCATCCAATGGTCGATGTGGCCAACAGTGGCCCCTGTGCAGAACTGATTTTTGGCCCCCTGCCTAACTGATTTGGGGGGTCCAGGATCCCCATGCAGCCGCACTCTTTGCACCTTCCTATGTCCACCCCTGTCCCCACCTCCACCCCAAAACCCAAGGTAGGTAGGATCTCCGGTCCACATTGGAACCTGGACACTATCTGCATGGAGTTTGTATGTTCTGCCTGTGTTTGCTTGTTTTCCTCCCACAGTCCTAAATATATAGAAAACACAATGTGTGTCACAGAACAAAGGCCCCGGACACTCCTCAGTCACCATGTGCCTCCACAGGGGCCCCAGGTCAGTTTGACAAAAGGCAATTTTGCGCCGGGGCCCACTGTTGACTACATCTGCCATGGGGCGGGGGGTATAATATTGAGAACTGCTTTGAGTTGGTGACTGCGGATGACATTTACTTGGCTGTGAGCTGAGGTTCCCCTAGGAAATGTTCATTATTTTATGAGCCAATGAGAATGCAGATGGTTGCTAATGTACACAGCCAGCAGCATGAATTAGCAGCTTTTCTATTGGCTGATGGTTGTTATCGTCCTATAATAATCGTTCACTTTATTAGATCGGTCACTGAGCCTGGTACGAGGAGCCGTCCATAGGGTTATATATAGAGTTGTTTTGCTCGGAGTTCCCCTTTATAGCCCCCAGTTATTGGTGGGATGACAGATTGACCATTAGGGCCCCGTGGTTGATGTCTGGCCATCTGTGCACATTCCTGGGATACACCAAACCCAAACAAGAGGAGATGACACGAGTAATTAAGAGACGATTAGAGAGGTGTCACCTTTACAATCCATCCAATGGGGTCACCGGAAAACTGTGCGGGGGCAAATCTGTGACCAATCAGTGGCTGGGGGCATAGAATGATGTCATAGCTCAGCAAGTGCCCAGGGAAGGTAATGAAGTGGGGGACTGTGCCTTGCCGCTTGCTGAGTTATGACATCAATCGATGCCGCCAGCCACTGTTGGTCATTCTGCCCATTGGGGCCCTGAAGAAGTTGGGGCCCCTGGAGAGTTTTGCCCAGACTCGTCCATGCAATGCTCACTGATTCTTCACATTCGGACGTATTCAATGGACTCCGGTGTCTGCATTGCATGAATGGAGAAGAAATTGCAGCTCATCCTGAGGGGTAATTTCATGATAAATACCAGTTACAATCCCACCACCAAGGCACTTCCTGTTATATGGTGACAACTGTCAGTCAATTGTGCTTGGGTTGTGCTGCGTTGTCACCTATCACAGGGGGCTTTGCAACACACAATTGTGCAGGAATGATCGGCTGTTGTCACCATCAGGAGTCCAGCCATCACATGCACATGTAGACTGGAAGAGACTGCAAATGGGCTGTGGGAGATCAGGTGACAACAAAAATGCAACGTCTCCTTAGAACAGGAAGTGCCTGAACAAGTCCCCATTGGTGGGATTTACTTTTTGTCCTGCTGGACTACTCAACAACCAATAAGATCGATCAAAGCAGCGGGGTGACTCCTCTCATCCATCACCCAATGGTCAATATTTGGCTGTTCTGGATTGGTCACTGATCTGGTATTACGGGGGAACCTCTCTGGTGCCATCTTGCACCCACACTGGTGGTTACAGGTGCCCTTTTCAACACTGGACACTAGTGTCAGTCAGTAAATGGATTGGCTGTTGGGATTGGTCACTCATCTGGTAATACGTGGACCCCCCCTGCATCCTTATGTCCGCTGCCATCTGCAGTTGGTGGATGCGTTGGTCAATGATTGGCTGTTAGGATTGGTCACTCATCATTGGGGGCCTCCTATGCATCCCTAAACCAAGTGCGGCCAGAATTAGGAGCCCTTTGCAGCACTGGACACATGCGTTGGTGAATGCGTTGGTGAATGCGTGGGTCAATAATCGGCTGCTCTGGATTGGTCACTCATCTGATATAATAGGGGATTTTCTCTGGTGCCATCTGCGCCCGCATGGTGTGTTACAGGTGTCCTTTGCAGCATTGGACACATGCGCTGGTGGATGCCTGGGGCAATAAATTTATTGGTTGCTCTGGACTGGTCACTCCTCTAGTAATATAGAGGGGGGGGGGGAGTATGACAGGTGCATTTTGCACCCTGGAGGGTATAGGTGCAGCACTGGACACGTGTTAGTCAGTAAATGGATTGGCTGTTGGGATTGGTCACTCATCTGGTAATACGTGGACCTCCTCCGTGTCCCTATGACCGCCACCATCTGTACCCGGGCCGTTGCTGAATGCGTTGGTCAATAATTAGCTGTTGGGATTGGTCACTCATCTGATAATTTGGGGGGCTCCTCTGAATCCCTAAACCAAGTGTGGCTGCATTCAGGTGCCTGGACACTGGCGTTGGTGAATGCGTTGGTGAATAATCAGATTGGTTCTTCTGGATTGGTGACTCATCTGGTATTTCTGGGGGCCCCTCTCTGGTGCCATCTGTGCCCGCTATGTCAGTTACAGGTGCCCTTTGCAGCAGATGGCAGTGTAGTAAATGAAGTTTATTTTATTTTCTCTGTATCCTGGGGATGGAAAGTAAACAGAAGCCGCAGCGTCTGCTGCATAACGCTGAGCATGTTGTAATAACCCCGCAGCTCCATTTCCAGCCCTCCGACTCCTCTTTCACTGCTATTTATAGCTCAGAGATTTGGATGAACCGGAGGCCTCATCTGCCCCGGCCAGAATCACCAAACCGTTTATCACCGAGCCCTTGCCAAATCTCCCAGGTGCTTTCCGGGGCCCTTCAGCGCTCCGGGGAATATGCAAACCTAAAGCAAAACTCTGGATAAACAGATGGATATATGTATATGGGGTTGTCCATCCAGTCCTGAGATTTACACAGCTCCTTTACATAGTACAGTCCTAACTGGAACCCTTACCATGCCAGCCAGGAAGCCAGCATTATTCAATCGAGGGTCAGCCATGTCCGGCTCCTTTTAGGGGAAAAATGTTTGTCTTGTGTTCGGTTTGCACTTTCCACTACAATATAACTTTTTTTTCTGGCTCAGATCCACTTTAGCCCAGTGACCGCGCTCCTTCCTCTGATAATTCTGATATTACATTATTAATGAGAGTTTAATGGACGCTTTGATCTTCCGCCTGGCACACGAGCTGGGCGCAGTCTAGACTTATTTCTCTGCTGCAGGGATTGCAATTCTATATATCAGAGAATGGGATTATGGGTAACCATGAGAAAGAAAGGCGCGTCAGGAGGTGCGGGGCGGGGTAACACTGCATGGTAAACTCATAGTTTCTTTAAAAGTAGCTTTCCAAAGTTTGTTATATGGGGAGGGGGTGTGTGAATTTTTTGGTGGATGCATTTCAGGCCATTGGATTTACCAAACATTATCAGTCAGCCAAAGTGCTCCAAATTCTTTACAACTCTGTTATATGTTTAAACTTTTATGGGGCCATCCAGTCCATATAGCGAATGCCCAATCCCTGAAGAAGTGAGGCTCATCCCCCGGAACATGTCGGTTCTAGGTGGCTTTTCTATGGAAAAATAAAGCAATGCAGGACTAGCACCCTCTAGTGGTCACATGATGATATAGAAGGCCCAACCTTCTAAGGTAACTGTTCCTTTCAACAAGATCCCCTACTAAATGAGCAATATAAATTTAGAAATGGGGGGGGGCACAAAATAAAATTGTTTTACCTAGATGCACGGCTGGATTGCCATCTATACATGCACATAGCATTGGGACAAAGCCTTTAGCACCTAGGGTGGAGTGGAGCAGGAATGCGGCAGTCATGTGATTGATTACTAAGCGGTTCCTCTATTGATTAGAAATGATTTCAGGTGAGAGTTGAGATAGAAGATTGTACAGTAAACAATTCAACACCACGAGAGGACAGAGTGCAAAATATGAAAATGCACAAAACAATTGGCTTTCTAAAAAAGGGCCCCGTTCCTACGACTGATGTGGGCTACGTTTTCATAATTGCGTGCAAAAAGCATTTCTCAGGGTGGGTTTCCTGACGGTGACAACCGCAGATCAAACCTGCCTAATGTGCATTGAAACCGTCCCCATCGGAAGCCTCTGTGACAGAGTGACAACGTAGAAGGGCGATTGTTACACAGGGACAGAGCGTTGTCACCTTATAACAGGAAGAGCCTAAGTGGCTGGATTACCAGGAATTCTTTAATGAAAATAAATGAAGCGACCTTCATACTGGCAGCTGTGCATGTTGGCATCAACAAGGAGACGTCTTCACCGCCATCATTCTGGAATTGTCTTTCCTTTTCACCGGCATTAAAAATGGATTAGGTGCTTCCGGCCGGTGGTTATAATTAGCTCATGATCTAATCGGGATGATTGATCCATGGAATTAATTAAATTGTCATTATAAGGGCAGGAGGGATTATTTACCCCCAATTAGGAGTAAATGGACAGCTGGGGAGGGGAGAAGGAGAAAAAAGAGGGGGTGATTAGTACAGAACAGAGGAAGAATTTAAAGCAGGACTCTGACCTCATCCTTCTGCCCCATAGTCTGCACCTTTGGAATAATAATTCAGCTTCATATTTCTCATATTTCTCAGCATTATCATTCACCCTACATACCAGCAGGTGAATAGTTGCTCAAATTGACGTGCATCTTTTTTTTGGCCATGTTGGGCAATGTGTGCAAAGCCCCAACTAGCAATCCTGGCATTTGTCATACAGGTTTGTCTTCTGAGAATCCTTCCAATGTCTGAGCTTTGTCTCTGCTCTTCTTTCAGACTTATGGCCATTACACCGAGGAGCTCTCGCAATTCGCCAGGAAAGAAGCCGCAAAATTACTGCAAGAGAGGCAAAGCATCAGCACAAGCAAACCACCCGATGTACAGAGGGAGTGCTACTCCAAGTGCCACGGTAGGATCACACTCCATACAGTCGTCATGTTGGAGATACATCATGAGGTCAAATGCAGTGCCCTGCTGGTGCCATCAGCAAAGTACCAACTGGTGAACTTCCTAAGGGTGAAAAGTTCAATGGCTGGATCTTGGGTGTCCAACTAGAGTTTCATCACCTACCAATGAATGTCCTTACGTAGGACATTCATTGGTAGGTCTCTTTACCTGAGACTGGAGCAGCCATTCCCAACTAGGGTTCCTCTAGTCCAATATTTCTCAGCTAGGGTTCTATAAAACATGGGTCTCCAATCAAAGTTTCACCACCTACCAATGAATGTTCTTATGTAGGTGGCATCTTTTACCAGACAGTTGAGCAGCCATTCTCCACTAGGGTTCCGTTAGTCCAATGTTTCTCATTCAGGTTTTGTAGAACTTTGGTGTCAAACTAGAGTGTCACCACCTACCAATGAATGTTCTCCTGCAGGTGGCACCAATTTACCAGACACTAGAGCCACCATTCTGAACCAGGGCTCCTCTAGTCCTCTGTTTCCCCACCATGGTTTTGTGGACCATGGGTCTCGAGCCAAAGCTTCAGCACCTATCAATGATCAATGAATATTCTTCTATAGGTGGCATCTCCTTAACAGAAAGTAGAAAAAAACATTCCTAACTAGGGTTCTTCTAGCTCAGTGTTTCTTCAGTTAGGGTCCGTGGAACATGGGTCCTTGGCCAAAGTTTCACCACATATCAATGAATGTTCTCATCTAGGTGGCACCTCTTTACCAGACACTACAGCTTTTTACCTAGGGTTCCTCTAGTCTAGTGTTTCTCAGCCAGAGTTTCATGGAACATGGGTCTCCAACCAGAGTTTCACCACCTACCATTGAATGGCTGGATCTTGGGTGTCCAACTAGAGTTTCATCACCTACCAATGAATGTCCTTATGTAGGTGGCACTTCTTTACCAGAGACTGGAGCAGCC